>NC_133496.1:14337946-14424683 GCF_025370935.1 Choristoneura fumiferana | reverse complement strand
AGGCAGGGCATCACTATTTTAATTAGTACTCGAGCTGTCAAAAGTTTAATAAACGATTGGAACAATTATAATAAATCATAAAAGTGATCCAAGTAGGGTGGAATATTTTTCTGGTTTAGGCGTGAATTATAAAAATGGTCCCGTTCGAATAGTAGCTTTGAATCATTCTCGTCATCGTTTGAAAGTCATGCGTGATTCTAAAAAATGATTACTTAACCAATTAAATAATTAGCTTACCTATATTTTTAGTTAAAAATGTAATTTAAATGAAGTTATATGAACATTTTTTACCTAGTAAATTATCTACATATTTGAAGTTTATCTATGGTACATTGTCAAATTTGAAGTCAGTGTGTCTGTTTGTAATCACATACCGTTGGAAGTTGGAAGGTTCTTTTGAAAACTCGCAGTTCTTTTGTTTCGATTATAAAGAAGAGAAGAGACATCATAATTATATCTTCTTCTGCTCTTATCTCCTAAACTGCTACATCAATTTAAACACAATTTTCACTACTAGAATGGGTGAAAGGCGTGGATGGTGTATATAATTTTTTGAAAAACATTCATGATAAATTGCTTATTAATAGGCCATCTGGTCGTCTAAATACAATATGTGTGCGAACAGTTTGTGTATCGCTGTCTAAATACTATTTTTTTATTCGACTGGGATAGCAAACTAGCAAGTGGGTCTCCTGATGGTAAGAGATCACCACCGCCCATAGACACCTGCAACACCAGGGGTATTGCAGATGTGTTGCCAACCTAGAGGCCTAAGATGGGATACAATACAATACAATACAATACAATAACTCTTTATTGCACACCAATACAGTAAACAGTACAGAGAAAACAAGTATATACATAGAGATTTACCATAGATATAGATAGAGGGATACCTCAAGTGCCAGTAATTTCACCGGCTGTCTTACTCTCCACGCTGAAACACAACGATGCAAGCACTGCTGCTTCACGGCAGGATTAGCGAGCAAGATGGTGGTAGCAATCTGGGCGAACTTTGCACTTGCAAATACTAAACTAAAAACAGCTTGTGTTTAAAGTTGATGTTTCCTGTCGCCGCTTGTGTTCATATATACATTTTAAGGGCTTTTCTAAAACCACTTACACTTTGCAGGTTCCTGAAGGGCGGGTATATTATTCCAGCATTTTGTTGCCACATTATCTGAAACTCTCTCTACAATGGGGAGTGTTCCGACGAACTCTTTGATCTCATCCCAGCTGCTAAGTTCCATCACCGTAGCACTCGGCATAACTAGATATTTCCAGACACAATCGGGACTTATCACGCTAGCAATAAATACTACGGCATTTAAGAGCGTTTATTCCTGCTGAGCTGGCAACGTTGTATTTTTGTTAGTTTTTCTCGATTATTCTTAATATATTAGTTAATGTGTCTACTCCAATAATTATTCGCGATAGACTTTTATGTTCTTTAACGAATTAATGTTTATGACCGGTTTTTAAAGAAAATAGAAGTTTATAACAAATAAGTATTGGAGTAGACACATTAACTTATATATTAAGAAGTGTTCTATCAGACAAAATTATTAATTTTCATTCGATTTTTATGGAATAATCGAGATAAACTTACAAAAATGCAACGTTGGCAGCTCAGCAGGAATAAACGTTCTTAAACCACATTGCACTTGCCATGGTAGTATAGGACGTATTTTTTAGTTAGTTATTGTATTAATTTTTACCATTGACATTTTAACTTATATTCATGTTAATTTTAATGCGTTTTTCATTATGTATGACGATCCCTAGAGGAGAACCAATCTTATTTTAATTGTTATTTTTCGCATCATGACATAATTGGAATTTTATTTTATTATTATTAATCTTATTTATACCTTTGACGATTTCAATATAAATTCTTTTATGTAATTTTTTTTAGGACACCACCGAATTTTTTTTCATAGTAAATACTTCCTAAAAATTAAATGTATTCAATTAAAACAGTCCAATTCGGTGTCGAGACCCTTGGTCCGTGGGGTCCTAGCGCTTTGAAACTGTTTAAAGAAATTTCGAAAAGGTTAGTAGACGTCACAGGTGATCGAAGAGCTGGCAGCTGCCTCGGACAAAGAATTAGCCATGCTATTCAAAGAGGGAACGCTGCCAGCATCTTCGGGACCTTGCCTAAGGGGTACTCTTTATGTAATTTGTTTTAGTTTTAGGTTCTATTTTTATTTTTATTTTATGTAGGTAGGATTGTTAAGTATAGGACTGTTTTTATGTAAATTATAACTTAATCTTATATTGAATGAATAAATAAAGTAAACTAAACTATTTAGGCTAGAATGAGCATTAGACTGATATACTAGGTACTTACTAGGTAATTAACAAAACAAAAGTTCCCTATGTAATTAAAGTGTTTGAACATCATTAAGACACGTCTGGCCAACTAATTAATCTATCGTCATTTTCATTTGATAACCATTCAATACCGATTAGTTCAAAGTTGTTCGGAGACAATATTTCGTATATATCATTGAAATTTAAATACTAGAACTTCAAAGTGAGTGAATAAGTGACTGTACGCCGCATTAAAATCAAAATGAATAACTCAGTGCTTAACATAGTCGCTGAAATGGAAGAAATCGATTTGAATTATCGAGAGGTACCATCACCAAAGTTTGATGCGATTTCAACGAGACAGGAGTTATTACAAAAAATTACCAAACATCATATACTAATCCTGTTAATAATAGGGATGGTGAAAGGTAACAATGTAACTAATATACTGTTACACAGCAGACCTTGTCTCAGGATGAGGCAACTCAAAATACTCAGGGAAGTGCTTGAGATAAAGGATAGAGCTAGGGGCAACCGAACGGATTGACGCTGTCGCGGCTGCAAGTTTGTTTTGCGGAAGAATGCCTCAGTATACTGCATTATCTGAAACCTACCTATGTAATGGGGATCAGTCCTAGGCAGCTCCGTTGGATTCATCCACAGTTCCCCGCAGAAGCAAGAGTTACGGTAGGAGCTGCACTACTACCGAAACATTGACCTCACCAGATATCTATAAAGCATTGGCTTTATTCTAGCACCTTCTTTGTTGGGAGGTGAAGTTATAAATAAGTGGAAAATGTTTTGGAGTATAATGCAAGAAAGTGAAAAGGCGGAGCGCACTTTGAAATATGTGATTAGGAACTATCGATCGGATGTGTTCACAGCAGAAGAAAGGAAGACCATCGCGTTACAATACAATATTGTAGTCAGTGATAAGGAACAGCTCAGACTGTCTGATGAATGGGAGGCAGCTGGTGCTGCTGCGCTCGATTGGCTCAAGGCTTTCTACTTCTTCGATTTAATCGCGAAATGTGATTTGGGCTTGGATTGAGCTAACATGCAAGAAGTGTGTTGGAGATTTTTACGCCCGTATTTTTGAAGGACGTACTTGATGCAACATCTATTATTTGAGTGCCCGCCTATTATTTATATTGAACATTGATTGTATTGTATTGTATTGAATGATATGTTAGTTTTTTAAAAGAAACTGTATTTTTTTGTTGAATTAGAAATTGTATTAGTAATTAGGTATTTATTTATAATCATCCTAGCGGAATTTGCATTAGCACGCTGAAGTGGCAATGGGCCGGCCATATAACCCGAAGAACCGATAACCGTTGGGGTAGACGAGTTCTTGTGTGGAGACCACGGATCGGCAAACGTAGCGTAGGACGTCCTCAGACTCGGTGGAGCGATGATCTTCGCAGGGCGGCTGGCAAGAGCTGGATGAGAGTAGTCGAGGATCGTGCTCAGTGGCGTGCCATGAGAGGCCTATGTCCAGCAGTGGACGAACATAGGCTGATGATGATGATGATGTAGCGGAATTTGAATACACGATCCACTGTTCGAGAGGCCATAAGTTTAACCACTAAGGCACCACGGCTTTTTATTTTATTTATATGTATAGTCAACGCCCGTTACACATTGCAAAACTATGAAGTTTCTGAATATTAACAATATGAATCATAGACAAAAATGTAATGCTTACTTGTTTCGTGCGAAAGAATAGGTAGTAGGTAAGTATACCGGGTGTGGCCTGTAATACGAGCAAAAAATTAAAACATAGATCGTCCTCGTCAAACTGAACAACATTAGTTCAGCGACTTTTAAAATAATGGAGTCTTTGGATTTTCCTTTTTTCATACAAATTATATACTGCTATCAATGTACGCCATCCTAGAACACAACTGACGTCGTCTGTCACGCTACAAACATCAAGCATTTTGCTTTACATTGCTTCTTCGAATAAACTTTGTAATAAAAATTAAAAACTAATTATTTTTAAAAGTCGCTGAACTAATGTTGTTCAGTTTGACGAGTATGATCTATGTTTTAATTATTTGCTCATATTACAGGCCACACTCGGTATGTATCATTTTTTCAATGTTTGACATTAACAATAATCAGAAACTTCGTAGTTTGTGTCAGGTTCGACTTCTTAGTGGCCGGGCGCTATAGTTAGGTATACTTGACCATATATACATGTTTATTTGACACTTGAATCCTTAAGTACTAGTTGCCAACCCTTATTTTCTCCCTTTTCCTCCTTAATTAAATTGTATACGAACATGTAGGTACATACATTTACATGTAGGTATAAATCTAAGTGTTTTATTATAATTTTTTGTACTGCTTTATGGTGTCAATAGAATATTTTTATTGTTGTACATACATGTATTATTTAATTTTCTTACTAATTTCTTGTTTAGTCTAAATTTGTCTTTGCAATAGGCATGTCGTGCCCGTTAAGATCGGCCATCATCGATCGAATGCACAGCTATTAATTACTGGAAATTGATTGACGCCTATTAGATATTGCGTCCTAAGAGCGCATCACATGTAGGTACCTGACTATATAAAGTGACGTTCATTAACAGGGCATTGGGCTTGCTAGCTCGTGAGTTGTTTGGTCGCAATTCTACCTTAACACTCGTCCTCGCTAACGCTCGTGTCGCACCTAACTACATTTCGATAACAGTATATAATAGTCAATCAGTAAAATCCAACCTGTCGTTTGACCGATTTTATCTACGCAGATTACGAAACAAAAATCGACTGAACATTATCTACTTAACAATGTGAATGCCATATGTGAAATTCTGCTTATCGTCGTTTTCGACGAACAGTTAAATCGACCGAACATTAAATCTACTTATCAATATGAATGCCATGTGATAACTCTGCTTATCGCGTTTCGATGAACAGTTGTTCGGTTAACTGAAACACTTACGAAACAAACAATCTATTAAACGTAAATCTGCTTATCGCTATTCTTCCTACCGACTACTCGGCGAAACGAAAAATAGGCGTAACGAAATTATACCAAACGTTGCTCGGCCAAAAGAAAAATCTGCCATAGTTGTCTGCGAAACAAAATCTGCGTAATTAAACTCGGCGAAACGACAGGTCACCCAATAAACTATGCACAATTGGGCAGTTTCCTGGATAAAGAAATGTTACCTACTCTAATTAGACTGTCCGCAGCTATACATAATCTGTGAAGATTTCAACTGTCTAAATATCACGGTTCATGAGATACAGCCTGGACGGACGGATGGACAGCGAAGTCTTAGTAATAGGGTTTCCGTTTTTACCATTCGGGTACGGAACCCTAAAAATGACAAATATGAATTGCGCGCCAAACGGGAATGGGCCGGTGACGTCACATGGAACTTCAACTGGCTATAAGAATGTATTTTTATCTGTATAAGTATGTTTATCCGTTGCCTAGTATCCATAGTATAAGTTTGCTTAGTTTGGGACTAGGTCAATTGATGTCAAGTATCCCAAGATATTATTATTCTCTTTATTTATTTCCTTTCTTAGTTTAGGTATTTACATATTATAATAATTATAAAAAGTAAAATACGAATGTTTTTACATCTTCGTCATTATTATGTTATTGAAAAAAAAAACTACGTGTCCAATATTTTGAATATGTAACTGAAAAAAAAAACAGTTTTTTTCACATCGAAAAAACAAAAAGACCTATTACTTTGTTCACCCGCGATCTTACAATAACTATACTAGTGTACACAAACCTATCACTGCTACCACACAGCAATTACACGTTTCGAACCTAATTATAGTTCATCATCAGAGCAACAGAATCCTTCACCATGCTGCGGCCAAATCAAAGCTAACTTATAGCATTTCAGGATAAATATATTTAAATTATAACCACTGTCACAAATTTGTGCTGTTGAGATTTGTCTCGATTATTAGGTAGGTACTTGTGTGATTTTGCTACTATAAAAAGCCGTGGTGATCTAGCCCATGGCCTTTAATCAGAGGATCGTGGGTTCAAACCCGAGCTCGCAACTCTTGAGTTTTCCGAAATATGAAATTACATTTGATATTTACCACAAGCTTTACGGTGACGGAAAACATCGTGAGGACTTGCACAAACATGTGAAGTATAATTCAATGGTATGTGTAATACTGTAAAGTTCCAAATCTACACTGGGCCTGCGCGGAAACACGGCCCAAGCCCTTTCATTCTGAGAGGCGGCCTGAATTTGAGTGTGTATGCTGTCATCTTACTATCGTCTTTTTGTTAAAAAAAAGATAAATCCAGTGAACATTTTTTTTCAATTATTATTAATTGTACATTTTGAAAAACTTTGTTCATATTTTACGTCAATAGTGAGTATCACATAGGTACTTAGATAGTATACGGATGCGGATATTAGATGTTAATGACTCCGCATTGCATTTAGCCGGTTTTCCCTAATGACCTTATTATTTGGGAATGCACTAATCGTTATTAACTATTTGCATACCATTAGCACTTGTTTGTCCAGTCTAACATAATTTAATTTTAATTAGTATAACATTAAATATCGATTTGTGATCTAGCGGCCAATATGCTTGTTGTTTGTTAGAAGCCCAGTATATAAGGGCAAGCAAATAATATCCTCGATTCATTCCATCGCAGACCAGTGAAGTACTCAGTGAAAGTGAAACCACAAAGTTCATAGTCAAAATGAATAACCAAATTCCTGACATCGTAATGCAAATGGAAGCCTGCTCCATCAGCGAAGCAGAAAAACTCGCACTAACAATTCACAGTGCAGCCGCAGGGAGGAAGCGTGTTCTAGAAAGAATATCATTGGAAGACGTAGAGTTCGAGATGATGGTCGAGATTCTGAAAAGGAATAGAATAACAAAAATATTCAACGTCCGGCGCTCCCTTTCGAAGAAAGGCAGGGTGAAAATAACTAAGAGAAAAATCAACGTGATGAAGCTGAGCATGGAAAAATCCAGCGGCGTATCATTTATTCAGTTACGGTGGTGTTTCCCCGAGATATACCAGAGCTGTCTTAAATACGTGCAGCCCCGTATCGTAACACTCCAAAGCAATAATACACCTCGTGGAAATTCTTCGTGAAGAGTTTCGAGAAGTTCACCGAAAATTACTCCATGAAGGCAGCAGCTGCTTTTTCCGAAAATGCTGATCGTCGAAGATCTACAAGGCACCGACTTTCCTGACAACTTTGATGAAGTGAAAACTACCAACAACAAATGGAATTATGAAGAAATTTGTGAAAATCTCAAAGACTAAGCGTATTCTGAAGTGTGCGTTTGAGTCGGAACTGTTTATTGGAGAACCAAGATGGCCGCGTTTTTGAGTGTTTTAAGACTTTATTTTTACTATCCAGTTGAATTTGTGTATTTGTAAGAGCTATTTTGTATTGGAATGGACCTTTATTATGTTTTTGTCCATAGATTCATTATCACGTAGGATATTGATTTACAAAGTTCTACTTTGTCATAATATGTGTTACTAAAACTAAAAAAGTTCAGTCTAAGACTACTTGTATTTATAGAATCATGTAAATAAAATGCTGTATTATTTATTTGTTATTTTGTTTGTAAAGAATATAAATAAATGTAAGATATAAGTGATAACAAAAAATGTAATAAATTAATGTATAATAATAAAAAAATAAAGATGTGTAGGTAGGTAATTTATAAATTCAACATAATTTATTGTACATCCATACTATTGTAAATATACTAGAATTAAGGTTTAGTAATTATTAAAAAAATATTGAAAAAAAAAACAATAAAAAGAAAAGAAAAAAAAAGAAAATGAATGAAAAAAAACTTACAACTAGTTCTAACATTTTGTAAACAAATAATTCTGTTTTAAGAAAAACGCTCTAATAAAAAAGATGTTATTCTGAATTAATGCCAAAAACTGTTTATACACTATGTTGTAAACGTCTATTTTGATGTAATTTGTCATTTTCTATATTATACCAGTTACAAAATGTAGAATTATATAGATTAATATTTATTAAATAATATTAATGAAACTGCATCTTCCTATTTATGTTATTTAAAATTTAAAAAAAAATGCAACAGAACGTAGACTATGATTATTGTTAACGAGCTTTATAATAATAATTATTACTCACTCAATAAAGCATAAATTTAGTTAGTTGCGGTCTGTATTCCTTAGCAAATATTTATAAGTAATTTAGCCAACAATGAATCGTTATTAACTCATTAAAGTAGCATTATTAAAGGGCAAGTATTTGTAATAATCAGCCATGAATAATTATAACATCAAATCAGTAATTAAATTTATAAATTCCAACTTATATTTATTCGATTACTATTATAATATACTACATACTAATAAAGAACTATAAGAATTAATATACTTATAAAGAGGAAAGATTTGATTCTTTGTTTGCATTGAATATGCTCCTAAACCACTGGACCGATATAAAAAACCGTTCACCGTTGGGAAGCTACAGTCCCCGGGTGACATAGGCCATATAATATCTAAAAAAAAATACGATCTTTACTAAACCTCCAATTATGTAACCCAGCCAACAGCTTACATCGCGTTCGCTGCGAAAACTATTGATGATAGAACAAAATAATGTACTACATCTTTATAGAATACCATCTTCATCATCATTATCATTATCATCATCATCAACAAAAAAAGGGAAAAACTTTCTTTAATAATTTAATTTTCACCTCAGCAGGTCAAACAGGCAGATTTTGCTTCTAAAAATCAGTGAGCAAAATAGCACTCACCCGTGAGACAAAGTATTTTTTTTATTTTTTTATTTAAGACAGTGCTGAGGTGAAAAGTTGTTATTGCATGATATCGGTAAACTTCATTTAAAACTGTCTGTCTGTTTAAACGTGATGGAGTAACAAACACACGTCCACACGTGCACACAAACTTTCGCATTGACAACCGGAGCCAAGTGGTTAGAGAACCTTACTACGAAGCTTGACGTCCCGGGTTCGATTCCCGGCTGGGGCAGATATTTCTATAAATAATATGAATGTTTGCTCTCGGGTCTTGAATGTTTAATATGTATTTAAGTATTTATTTATCTAAATAAGTATGTTTATCCCGTTGCCTGGTATCCATAGTACAAGCTTTTCTTAGTTGAGGACTAGGTCAATTGGTGTTAAGTGTCCCATGATATTTAAAGATGATATTTAATTTGTTACTAGAACTTGAATCGCACTGTGTCTTGTGAGTTATAGTAAAGTGCGATGTTATTGTTGAACTGTGACGTCACTTTTTTTGTCAACAACAACAATAAACTATTTATTTATCAACTTAATCAAAGAACAACAACAACAGTAAACTATTTATTTGGCAACAAACAAAACAAACAATAACAACAAAATATTTTTCATGCAATTAAAAATCAATTTCGCAGTTATTTGACGATTATGATTTTGACGCTAAAATATTATGTGTTTTTCACAAGTTTTTATTTATATTGCCGTGTTAAAAGGTCAAAATAATAATAATTATTATTATTATTACCTAGTGTTCCACTGCTGAGCAAGGCCTAATAATAAAAAACACGTTTATTCAAATTTATTAACGTTTAAAAGTAGGTCGCAAAGAGTTCTTTTACTTACATGAAACTTTTTTAAACAACCAGCGCTTTCGGAAAGACAATCATTGCCAAGTCAGAAGAATGCGCCGCAAGAATTTTTCCAGACATTTTATCTAAAAAATAACCGAGAACAACAAAAAGTGTCAAGTGATAACTCTAAGTAATAATAATAATAATAATAATAATTACTTTATTTGCTGAATATGGTTTACAATGGTATGCGTTTGTAACAATATATAGTTAGGATCCTTCATATTCTGCTTTATGTAGCATGCAAATTATACATTAATTATTATATTAATCGTACTGTACGAACTTCGAGTTTCGAGTTTCGTAGTAGCCCTGTTGGTGTTGGAGGCCAATAAGGCCGCTTTGGTCATTGCGCCCAGTTAGTATCATTATAAAAAAAATGTGGCACAAGTGTGAACCCACCATTAAACTAGCCAAACGATACCCAAAGCGCTCGACAGTGTAGGTGCTTTTTTCTGCCACAATAATTCTGTTCGCAGGTTCGTGACGATAACGGTAAAACCCATTGTTGCGTACACTGGCGTGCAGCAAATTGCTCGCCAGTGGACGTGGCGATATTTATCTGTATTGGGTTCACGGGAATTGACGCGGGGTTTGTGTTTTTACCAAATGGTTTGTATTTATTGAGGGTGCACTGCGATTGTTTTTAAATAAAACAAAGTGATGTTATTAATCAGATTACTTTATGGTTATCGTCTCTTAGCAGTGAAATGAATCCTTATTTCAATTTATGTTACACTATCTGTCATCTTGTAATTATTAGCCTTATTATAATTTATTTATTTATTTGTTGCTGTTTATCTCACTACCTATATTTATTTTGGACGTATATTATATGTACGATATAATTATGTATGTATTCGTAGATGTGTTTCTGTTACGTTTAAATTTTCTGATCTACTTTTGATGCACCACCTGTTGTAAACTAGTCCTTCCTTCTTTCTGTAAAAAAGGTTGCCTGGAAGAGATCGCTCTTAAGCGATAAGGCCGCCTATTGCTCACCTTGTTTTTTTTTTCTGTGTATCTGTATCGCTTACTATGTCTGGTGTACAATAAAGAGTCTTTGTATTGTATTGTATGTTATGGGTGTCCACGGGTGGCGGTGGTTGCTTTCCATCACGTGTCCCACCTGCTCATTTTTCCCCTTACTTATATATTAAAAAAATCGGCCAAGCGCGAGTCGGACTCGTGTACAGTGGGAGTAGGAAAACCTTCGTCAGTTATTAACTTGATTCCTTTATACAGTCATAGACTCTTAGTACGTTTGGAAATCAAAGCACTAAGTAGACAAGGCCATATCAAATTATACTTACTTGACATGATAATAAGGGTCAATTTAGTATACACCTCTAACATAATATATCTAGTTTCATATCAATACCAAACCTTTTTAATAAACAGCGTCGTGAGAGTTTGAATCAAATAATGTTCTATTTAATTGTGTTGTGTTCTATTTAATACTGAGCAAAGGAAAATAGATCTTAAGGTGACGAACCTTTTTTTACTCCGACTGTACCGTCCGTTTGTACCCTTTGGAGCCCTTAAAAGGGAACTTTATAATGTAGAACGCCTTTGTTATCCGGCTGTCTATCTGTCAATATTATTTTTAAGATTTTCGTTGAATATATTAAAATCTAAGGGTTATAATCTTTTCCAACAAAAAATAAAAAAAATAGTTCATACCATCAAACGATACATACGACCTTTTGGAAATGATAAAAAATAGTCGCTAAAAAAATTCAAGGTCTCTCAGCGAGCTATGGAGAGAGCAATGCTTTCTTTGAAGGATAAAATCCGAAATCACATTATCCGACAAAGAACGAAAGTCACTGAAGTGGCGCTGGGCTGGCCACGTCTGTGGCAAGACTGATGAAAGATGGAGTAGACGAGTCCCCGAATGGAGACCATGGACGGGAAAACGTAGTGTAGGGCGTCCTGAGGCACGGACGGACGACCTTAAGAGGGTCGCTGGCGGCGGATGGATGCGAGGGGCTGAAGACAGCGTGTTGTGGCGCGCCGTGGAAGAGGCCTATGTCCAGCAGTGGACTGCTGTAGGCTGATGATGATGATGATGAAAAAAAATCGTAGATTTAACGCAAAAAATAACGTCTTATAACGACAACGATGGCAAAGTGTAGGTAGGTATACCGGGTGTGGCCTGTAATATGAGCAAATAATTAAAACATAGATCATACTCGTCAAAATGAACAACATTAGTTCAGTGACTTTTAAAAATAATTAGTCTTTTTATTTTTATTACACCTAGTTTATTAGAAGAAACAATGTAAAGCAAAATGGTTGATGTTTTTACAGTGACAGGCGACGTCAGTTGAGTTCTAGGATGGCGTACATTGACAGTATTTTATTTGTATGAAAAAAGGAAAATCTAACGACGCTATTATTTTTAAAACTCACTGAACTAATGTCGTTTAGTTTGACGTACTTTATCTATGTTTTAATTGTTTGCTCGTATTACAGGCCACACCCGATATAACCCATCATGTCGCACGCCATACTACTCGTCATGCCCTTCGCTCTGTCTCTCTCAAGACCGGCAAGCCAAATAAAGAAGAGTTCATCATCCCAGCTTATATACGTACTACCACTGGGCACAGGCCTCCTCTCAGAATGTAAGTAAAAAGAGTCGCGATAGAGCAATGTCTGGCTGATACAACTCACATCGTTGCGATCACTCAGACCGATGAGAAGTGCAAGGAGCGTAAAAAGCCAGGTCTCCACTGAGCCGCCTTGCGTGGCAGCCATTTTCAGTCTGATTTTAAACCCCGAACAAACACATGACTCATGCGCTTGCCTCATGCGACGGCTCACTCAGTGTAGACCCGCCTTAACACAATTACAAACTTTATTAATCCCAGAACGCGAATTCTATTCCTTTACCCATCATTATTCTATCAGAGCAGTGTTGAAGTTTACGAGGCCATAAACCTCCATAGGACTCAAGGGGGGCCAGGCTGTTAAAGGCTATTGAATTATATGTGCCTGGGTCTTTATGTGACTGCTTTTTTTTCAAATTAGCCCGTAGAGATGAAGACATTACATGTCGTGTTAAGTTAAACCTGTACCTACGTATACGTCTCACACAAAAAAAAACGGTCATTACAACTAAACTGGTTAACTGGTTTTGACAACTTACATGTTTGGTGATTTAAATATTTGGGGTCGAATCACGCGTAAACAGCTGCATGAAAAGAAGCAATTTTACACAAGCAATATTAATATGTAGCCCTTAGGCTAGAAAAACTTATTTTTCAAAATAAATAATATTTTTTATTATACTAATTATTAAGTAGAAGAAATATTTTATTTCGTAATTTGTAGCATGTTATTTCCAGTTTACTAGTCGCTTTGATGACTCTAACTCGATGAAGCGCCTCCTTAGGGAACAATTGATTGATTGAACGAATGAATGGGCCGAATGAATGGCTATGACGTTAACACAGCTGTTATGAATGGTTCATTCTATTGTATAATAAGCGAATTTTAAGTTGATACCCTTTAGCATATTTCTCTTATGTATTATATTTTTTTTGACGCTAAGAAGGCTAAAAAGATTTAGATGAAATTGAATATGTAGGCAGCTGGATCTTTAGAATAACAGACCACTTTTTGTCTTAATATTCCCATGCGATAAAGATTTACGTACCTATGTACAATTGCTAAATCTACAGATATACATTTTTTTTATTAGTTTTCGATACAACATAAATGAAGATCAAAAGATATTTTTTCGGAATCCTCATGAGAATAGTAAAATCCCAAAATTCCAGGGTGAAACTTCGGTTAGCAGCCGACCGAAATTTAATTATAAACGTATCGTAATTTCGGCAAATTATCTTGTGAGTAATTGGAAACAGTATTCACGCCGTAATTCGGCCGCCTAATTTCGGCAAAGACTCAGACCCTAAGACTGCACTAGCTAGCTAATTAAATATGAACTTTAGCACTCAATCGTGAACGAAATATGACCGTCAATTATACTGACAAGCAATTAACGCTGTCAGCGTAAGCGATGCGCCAAAGGCAACGTATCGTCGGCGGTTCGGGCCGGTCGGGCAATTTGAATACATTAGGAATGTCGTTACACTAATGGAGGGGTCCGGGTCAAGCTTAGATTGGCAAAAGCGGATTGCGAAAAAAACGCTGGGGTTTTGTGATGTTCATCTCGTTGTCTGTGCCACCAAAGTACCAAGAACATCTATAGGTATAAAAGAGTAACGCCACTAAATGACAGAATACTCAGTTTAAACCTCGTTTAAACTGTATGGCGATTTTGCACAACAGGGCATATTAGGCAAAGCCAAGATAACGTCAGTTCTCTTTATATTTTGTCGCCAGACAGATCATGACCAAAGAGTATGGTACCTAAAGAAATCGTGATATATTTATTAGTAACAAAATAACATGATATTTTACATCGATAGTAACGATAGAGCTATATTTCCAAAAATTTAATTCATATAATACGATATTATGACTTTTAAGATTCTCAAAAAACTTTTTACGGTGTTTTGCTAGTGCTGCACTCTGAAGGGAGAAAATTTTAGTAATATTCCCTACTCCCACGGAATGAGTAAGTACCTAGTATTGTAAGAAGATGAAGCTAGTCTCTATCACACACACTCACACACACACACACACACGCACGCACGCACGCACGCACGCACGCACGCACGCACGCACGCACGCACACACACACACACACACACTTAAACCTAGCTAGTTTGTTCATTTCATTTCGTAAAAACTGCTACCTACCTATGGAAGAGCGGAGTTTCCCTATACAGGCATTGTTTGCTTACCGGGAGGCTTCATCCCCTGAATTGTAAATGTACGTGTATTTTATGAAATAAAGAATTTTTGTATTTTTTTTTTGTATCACTTCTTAAATTTGTCGGTAAAGTAAACGGTACGCTCGATTTTAATGAAAATTTGCACTTTGAAGTTGCATATTTCGCGAACAGATCACTGAATCGTCTGAGCAACCCCCCAATGGTTTTAAAAGACCTATCCAACGATACCCCACACTATGTGTCAGTCGACAAAAAAAAATCACCCCGTCAAATATTACGTCTATGGGAGGCACCCTAATTTTTTACCACTTGTCGGCGTGACTGATATGTATGTCAAATTCTTTCTAGTACTAACGATCTCCGAGCTTAGCTGTGGACGGACAGACAGACAGACGGACAGACATGGCGAAACTATAAGGGTTCCTTTGACTACGGAACCCTAAAAATGTGTCCTACTCCTACTATCGAACTTACCTACTTCATAAAAAATAAGGTGTGGTATAGACAAAAAATCAGCTTCCTAGGTTCAAGGGTTTTGGCGTAACGAGTAAGGGTTTTGATAGTTACCTAAATGAGCGTTTATAATTTTGTAGTAGCTTTGCTGTATAATATCACTATGCCAAGGACATAAGATTAAGGTAGGTACATTGACAGTAGCTAAAGTTGAGCTTCAATTAAGGTGCCGCCTCTAATATATTGTGATTTCATTACTGCGCTAGAATCTATCACGAACTACATATTTTGAAGTCATTTATCTCGTGCAGGCTATATAAGTGTGAGGGAGCCACATAACAAACTCAGCCACCCGTTATATGAGTGAAGGTGTATTAGACTATGTTTTATTTTAAGTTACCTCTCAGGAGAATTACACCTCTCCATTTCTTCCGTGGATGCCGTAAAAGGCGACTGAGGATTTAGGTTAAGGTATACCGTAGGCGATAGGATAGCAACCTGTCACTGTCATTGTACCGTTTTTGACAAACTTATTAAAATTGCTAAAAGTGGCTCCGAAGCGGTAACGATTTGGGAATACAGGCGTGATGTTTGTGTTTGTATGTGTCTTATTTTAAATATGAAAGCAAGTACATAACAACATAACAAGCTTAAAAAAAACGTGTCCAGCACACTTACTTAACTTAGCTAACATTCAAGCATTTGAGTTTGCTAAAACCAATAACGAATACGGTCAAAGAGTATGGAAGTGCAACTTACCACGTATATTGAATGGATTTTCAAGTGAATTATTAAACTTCAATTAAAGGTCGAACGAGTACGCAAGCCAGAAATATTAAATATGTTGGCCCGGATAACTCACGTCTTAAATCGAGTTAAGCTCGACATGTTTCGGGCTAATCCGTAGCCCTTCGTGAGTTATCCGGGTCAATACTATTTAATATGATTGAGTCTCACGGTAGTTTCCTGTTCAAGCCAGAAATGTTATAAAAAGACAAAGATGTTCAAAATAAGAAGACGAACTACCTAAATGCCTAAATAATTGTATATTCACTATTATTATATACCTACCCTGACAGGACGTTTGTGGCGCTCGGTGGAACCCTGTCGTATTCAGCATTTGCCTTACCAAAAAATAAATCTTTGAGGATGAGGGTTCCAACGGTTGTCGCGGTTTAATTAGCAATGTTATAATTATTGAATTGTGATTACATTGTACAAACAAATTTTAGACTCAAGAATATTTTTAAATAGACGCTAAGGTTAATCAAGTTAACTATGCAATTTTTAACCCCCGACGCAAAAAGAGGGGAGTTATAAGTTTGACCGCTATGCACACATCTGTGTGTGTGTGTGTGTGTCTGTCTGGACAAAGTCGGGGGTTATCCAACTTTTTGTTGGTTAGGTTATTATTGAAATAAACAGTTAAATGTTTTGTTCGTGTTATCGAATGGAAAAATAATTTTAAGCTGCATATTGCTTAATATTTTGACATTTAAGATTAGACAGAGAAAGACATAGGTACTAGCATTAGCATGTGACGTCACACACATTCAACGACATATCTACTACGTAGGGTGATGTTTTTATGTTTTAAATATTTTTTTTTGGGATCGCAGAATATTATTTTTCTCAAATTATGAAATTGTCAACAGTTTATTTTTTATACAGATGATTTTTTTTTCTGAAACTAAACTATTCAGGATGTATTTCAGGACTATCCTTAAAACACTCCAGATAATTTTGAAACAATCCTGAACTTTACAGTTTAAGATAAGATTAAGTTAAAAATTGTTTGTACATGGACATGAAATATAAACAAAATATGGATATGAACATTTACATCTATGTACCTTACGGCACTAGACTGGCTGTTTGGAACAAAACGCTCGGCGCATCAATCATCAATATTACTTTGACACAACCCCTGTCACGGACGTCAATAAACTATAGTGAAAGGTTCACAAATCCGCTCTGTGAACAAATTTTGAGCGCCGTTTTGATGTAAAAAGAAACATGCAGTCTATACATAAAAATGTCGATGGATATGAAACAGTAAAAGAATCATCTACGAAAGATATTTGCGGCGACAAATTGAAGAACAGTTTTTTTCCTTCGCTTGTTATTACTTTGTCTAAACTTTTGAAATTATTTAGAGAGTTATCTGAGAGCACTGTTGTTATTAATAAAACTTCTTAGCTCGGTGAAGCCTTTAATTCCAGCTTTTAACTGTAAATAACGTAAATGCAGTTCAACTAACTAAAACAGGATCTCTTGTTCTATTTTTTAGTTAAAAAATTTCCTCGCCTACAACATTTTAGGCCAAGTATTTTTAGTACAGCGGTCAGCATTGCAGACTCCACTTTAATTAGCATGGTTCTATGTATTCTCCCGTTCATTCAAAATTGAACCTCATTTTGTAAACGGTAAAGTTCAGTTTTGGTTCGCATGTGACGAGAGATAGAACGATGCTAGAATGAGCCAGCAATATAGGGTTTTATGAAGTTTTTAGAAGATTGCCAGAATGACTTTCATTTAATATGTTTTAAAGGTTTGAAGGGGAGTTTATTAGCCAAGTTGTTAATGCTTGGATGACTTGTAAAAAAGTTTATTTTAGTTTGAAGCAGTTTATCGTAAGAGTTTTTTTTTTTCAATTAAACAAAATGAGAAAACATATAACATTATGCTAAGCATTAATATTACTTAACCTCTCGGGAGACATATTTGGACAAACATGAATAAAACGGTCCTCACGATTATAAGTCAGGAACGGTTCGACTAGTTTCGGTGTTTTTCAAAGGCGTTTACGACGACTGTCTCTGGAAAATAGTGCGGAGATTTCAACTTGCCTTCCACATCACAGACCTGGAGTTCGGAGTCCTTAGTTGACAATAGAGAGCGCTGCTGCTTATTCTCACATTAGGTCCATAAACTCCTTTTACGACAATCATGGGAAGACATCGGTTCGTCCTTTTCTAAAACCGAACCCGGCACGGACAAGCATTAAGAATACAACAATAAAGAGACTGCAAATGAACTGCCCATCCTAACAAAAAACTATCAAGTATCTGAGACAAAAAAAGGTTAAAAATTTTAACCATGGGGTAAAATACCCTATGTCCCAATTTGGCTAAATTACCCTACTAATTTACCCTCGCTTGCCGTCATCAGACGCAATTTACGACGCCCTTATTCCCTTTAAGATAACTTGAGCTAACCATTCATGCCCTAAGGAAAGGACCAAATGTATGACCAAGTTAGGCCCTTTTGCATAGCGTAAAAAGTACAGTAGGAGCTGAGTGAAGTTCTCTTTGAATGACATGTAAACGACAGTATGTCTGAAAAGCAGCGCTGCTAAAGGTTATTGACGCATGCCTTATCTTCACCATCATCCTAGGTATTATAGCCATGGGTAGGCCTAATCAAGTAAATTTTTCCAGTCCTATATTCGTGGCTTTCCTTCTCCAACTTTCCACCCCAAAAAACTTGGTGTCCTGTTCGACGCCGTCCAACCACCTGAACCTAAACCTGCGGGGCTACTACGAAATTCGAAAATCAATGTTCGTATCGTTCCGTCCCTCTCACACTTATACTATTTAATTCGATTGAGAGGGACGGTACGAAACGAACTTCGATTTTCGAATTTAGGCCCTCTGCTTCTACTTCTGCGGCCTTCCGATCTTTCTTGTCAGCAGGCACTTGGGTACTACGGTCGTGTCCGTTCATACCATATGCCTCATCCAAGACAGGCGTCCGATTTTTATGGATTTAACGCATGTATCATGTAGCAGCAGTTCTTGCACTGTTGTGTTTCGGCGTGGAGAGTAAGACAGCCGGTGAAATTAATGCCACGTAAGGTATCCCATCTTAGACCACTAGGTTGGCAACGCTTCTGAAATACCCCTGGTGTTGCAGATGTTTATGGGCGGTGGTGATCGCTTACCATCAGGAGACCCACTTGCTAGTTTTCCATACAGTCGAAAAAAAATATATTTACGTTCGATGGTCTAAACCTGCTGAAACTATATCTCTTACTCCTATATGTTAATAGCATCCGGTAAGATCCCCAATGCACGGCTATGCGTGCTAACGTGCCCGGGTCCCGTATGATGTGATCAGTGAACATAATTCACTTAGGACGGCCGTCTTCAACTCTTTGACGATTGTCTCCCAGAGGCCACCTATGTACGGAGATGCAAGAGATATGACTTGAGAGAAGTGACATAACTTCCATAAGATGTTAATAACTAACTCAAGTGCGCGTGGAATTATGATACTTCGTATCCTTCGGGATTTCACCAAGTCAATTTTTTATATCAAATAGCTGGCAAACGAGTAAATACAATACAGAGAGTATATACAATACAAAGGGTCACCTGATGGTAAGTGATCACCGCCGCCCTTGGACACCTACAGAATTATTAGGACTGCAGGTGCGTTGCCAGCCAAAAATGGGGGCTAAAGGGGGGAGGGGGGGATACACTCATTACCTATTTAATACTAGGTAGATTGATAATGCATCTGTAACATAAATCACACAAGTCCAACTGTAACTAATACCACACAAAACCTAATTAAAGTGGGATCAACTTTGGCTTTTACCCTATCCGAAACAAACATAAAATATGGCATTGCGTCTTAAGAACATTCTTTGCTTGCGTCGGTTGTAATTGTAAATGACTGGATAGCTAGCCCTCTTGATTCGAATGAATCAAAGAAAGAAGTGCGTGGGTTTGCTGAAAAAAGCATCATTAATATTGTATTCTCCATGACTAGTGAGACTGGCCTGGTCGTAGTGGAAGAAATGCTAAGTCTAAATAGTGTCTTTTATTTCTCTTTTTTTTTGAGGCTTAAGTGTATGTGTGACTATGCCAGCCTCATTGAAAGACTCGGTGTGATATTGATAACTAGAAATAAAAGAACTTGAAGGAAAAACACTCAAAGCATGTAAACCAATAATTAATTCACAAAAAGCGTCTAATCATAAGAAGTGTAATTAAGGAGACATGTTTTTTCCTTTCAGTATTAATTTAAAGTTTTCTTTTGTGTCAGTTAGGATTTTGATCTATAAAGTAAAGTGACAGACGATTGCCGCCTATTGTCTGAGATGGAAAGTGCAGATGAACCCAAATATCACTGCTTCAGTAACAGCCTATTCACTAGCCTTGAAGAGTACTAGGTCGTATCTGTCCGTAAATACACACGATGCAAATGAACTTTACTTCCCAGAAGCTGTCACGCCGTGCTTAACTGTTGCACGGTGTGACATCACACGGAACTTTTAGCGATATTTTCATAATTTTCTGTGTAATTGACAAGAGAAAAAATACGTGTGTTATATTTTCTGATACTTAATCTAACTGACGGACTAATAAGACTTGATTTAGGAAAGTAGAATCTTCTCATATTCACAGGCCAGTGTTATGAAGCCACGTCGACCTCAAACTGGGAGCCGTGATGTTTCGGCCTCTCCAACTGTTAATGGTTCCTTGATTGCGAACCCAACTTATCAACAGCTGTTTCCCGATACTTTGCTAGAATCGTCGGAATCTGACGTTCGCTATCTGTTTCTTTGTTACGTACGTGACAGAACAGTTTAAACTTCTTCGGCAAGGGCTGATCTAGCCTTATAGCCATTTTTTTGCGAATACAACATTGAAAAAATAATATTAATCAAATAAGAAAATTATTTAATTGTTTGCACACAGACAGGTAATTAATAGCTTAGAAACATATCTACTGTTGTCCTAGACCCAATCCAGGGTCCAAGGAGGGAATCATGACCCGCTTGACCCTCCCCCCAGGATCCGCCCTTATATAGTGACCCCTAAATTGTAAACAAAAGAAAAAGTTTCTAACTCACAAATTCGAGGCAAAATTTGCGCATTACAACTTAAAACAAACAAAAATAAAATTTAATTAATCAAATATAGTTAATTTTAATTACTAAAAATTAACAATCGTTTGGTCATTTCATTTTTCACGAACACAACCAAGTAAACTCAAATTTGAAGATAAAAATATGACAAACTGTCGGGGCGCTTTCAACAGTAATGTAGTTTCATAGTTTTTCTCCATTAGTGAGCAAAATAATATTAATGTTCTCGTCTCTTTTTTTTTTCAGAAATACGTGAGCGAGATGACGATAGTGCGCGACTGTGTCCCCACTTGCAGTGAAAAAGGTAAATTAGTCATTATTACTAGCTGCTGCGGGAACTATAAAAACTAAGTATACTGTGTAGGTATCTTATGTTTTTGACAACGATAGCCAAGGAGTTAGAGAACCTGAATATGAAAATACCGCGAGACTCACTCATATTAAATGATATTGTGACATTTGTGACGGATAAACTCACGTCTTAAAACGGCAGTGCGCGTGTTGCGGCAGCCGCCGGCCGAGTCGCGCTGCTCCTAGAAAGAAGGGCTATGTACGAATCAGTCCGAAACATCTCGAGTCAAACTCGATTTAAGACGTGAGTTATCCGTTACAATATCATTTAATATGAGTTAGAGAACCTGACTGTGAAGTTCAAGGTCCCAGGTTCGTCCCCCGGTTGGGGCAGATATGTGTACTATGCATGATACGAATGTAACATTCGTACCAACAGTTGGTTCTCGGGTGTTGGTCATTAAATAAGTTTTCTTAGAATCTTTATAAAGAATCATATAGCAGGGTAGTCAATAATTGACCATGCTATTAACTATTCTTCACTATTAGAGGTACTCAAAAACTACTTGAGCCCATTTGATGGGCCGACTTACCGAACTATGTAGATAGCTGGACATCTAGAATAACATATAGGCCTTTATTAAACATAACTTTCTAACAATAACTTAAAATTATTTAAATTAAAAAAGGACTATATACAAAAATTAAAATGAAACTAAAACTAACCTACTTACAAATAACCCCAGATCACATATAGGCTACTTTTTGTCCCGATATTTTCACTGGATCGGGATAAAATCCAAAAATATCAACTGCTTGAATTAGAGATTACGAACATTGACTTTTAATTTATTCATTTATTTCAATAAAAAAAATGATTTATTTGCAGATTACAGAGATCCATAGAATTATTTGTAACAAAGCACTTCTAAAACTACATTAGTATGCTAATATTAAAACGGTACCTCAACTACCTACTTATTTCCTACATACATGATGGTCGGTGTATCGGAGGAGAATATCCGAATCCCACCTCTCTTCTATCATTCTCACTTCTGAGAATGCTTTTTACGCAACATTGATGAAATCCATGAATTTGGAAATTACCACGCGAATTCTTGCGAAATCACGAAATTTCTATTAAACCGCTAGTATAATATAAAACGAACCATTATTCTATATAGTACCATGTTATAATAATAATCATTTTATTTTCAACAGAATAAACAAAAACAAACATAATAAAACTTAAACTATAAGTAGAAAATTTGGCCTAAATTTTCTCTTTTAAACAACATTCCGAAGTTAATATTCCTCATCAAAGGATCAAAATTCTGTTCCAAACGCAAATAAATCGAACGCGTTATGAATTCGCGCCATCTTGTCAACAATCGCCGCCATTTTGTGTTCAAATATTCTCTTTGCGGATTGCAAATGAGCTGCTTATGATTAGATGGCTTAGCGAGATTTGGAATATTTGATTTGGTTTTAGCCGTTAAACCATGGAATTTTAGAGATTGAATGAACAGTGAATTAAATAATTTATCCTATGTGTTAATCCGAACAATTTGTATTATAGTAATAATCATCTTATTTTATTCTCTAAATTTTTTCTTCACGTCATGAAGTTATACTACCTACTAATATATAAAGTGAATAATAAGTTCATCGTTATCATTTTAGATCGTATACCTTCCAATTGCTGGACACAGACCTCCTTTCAGAATGGGAGAGCTTGGGCCGTAGTTTCAGTTATGCTATGTTCGTAGATTAAGAAAAAAAAATAAAGTCCATCCTGACACATTGCAACTATGAGTTTCTGAATATAAACAATATGAATCATAGACATAAATGCAATGCTTATTTGTTGTGTGCGACAGAGTAGTAAGTAAGTATAGCATTTTATTTCAATGGTTGACAATAACAATAATAAGGAACTTCATAGTTGTGTAATAAGCACCTAATGAGGCGTAAACAAATTTATCTTAACACTTGTAATATTACTCATTCTGTGTCTTAACCATGTAATACTAACTATGTATACTTAGCATTTTGCCTCAATTCAGTGTAGTTGATTTGTAAGTAAGTAAGGAGTTGTTACATTTATGGTACTAAATATAGTTCTTTTATTTTTTTTTAATGTGTCAGGATTTGACCTCTTAGCGACCGGGCACTATAGTGAATTTTAATACAAAATCACTAATACTATTTACCGTACATTGATGCAATTGATCTTTTGTCTTAAGAGCGCTTATACTTGCTGAGCTGGCAACCATGCATTTTTGTTAGTTTTTCTTGATTATTCCATAAAAAATAATGAAAATTTAAAATTTGGTCTGATAGAACTCTTCTTAATATATAAGTTAATGTGTCTACTCTAATAATTATTCATGATAGCCTTTAATTTCTTTAACATTTATTAAACATTTGTTCGTTTTTAAAGAAAATAAAAGTCTACACGAATAATTATTGGAGTAGACACATTAACTTATATTTAAGAAGAGTTTCTATCAGACAGGCCACATTTTTAATTTTCATAATTTTTTTATGGAATAATCGAGAAAAACTAACACAAATGCAACGTTGCCAGCTCAGCAGGTATAAACACTCTTAAATACAACTAAATTAGAAAGAGAATTATTGTCACCGACTCCAACTTTATTGACTAGACTATCTTATAACGTTTCCGGGAGGCACGGTAATAAGGAAGGACGGATGCTGACAGGAAATAAAACAGGGCACAAAGCCAGAAATACCCGCCTGCCTAAAATCCTAGCCTGCCTAAATGAAATAGGATTATACGATTACTAACAAACATTGCGTTTAATAAAACTGTATACAGTATACAGTACGCATATACAGCAAATATGTTGACGCAAATAAAATGGTAGACAAAACTGTTTTTTTTTTAGCCAAGAAGTTTTACAAACACAGACAAAATTAAATAGTATTACATTACATATAATGTTACTGGGTGTAAAAATTGTGAAAGACTGAAACAATAAATGAGCAAAATAAAACATGACATTGAATTTTTATATGGCATATTCATTGCATATTTAAATTAATTGTAATGTTTTGTTTCCTTGATTCCAACTTATCGTATTTATAACTGAGTTTTTGTATCCCATTGTATTTTTTTGTATCCGACCTTGCCACTAAGTCTCTGAATGAAGCGGACACTTTAACAAATTTTCGGAAACTCCTGTATATTGTTGTCTTTAAATCGCTTCAAAACCGGAGTCAGGAACTATTGCATAAATTATAGGGGATTTTGAGACTTTCATTAGTGTAATCCTTTAGTCGTGGCTTAAGCTCCGAGTCGACGAAATTCCCGAGCGTATGCACTCTCTCATGCGATGCCCCGTGCCCTACTTCGCGATGCTAAAGTTACAATAAGGATTTGACTTTTTTTTTTTTTACGGTCTTCCCGTAAAACCTAAATTGAAAATACAAACTGAAAAATATAGATGCACAGAAAAACCAGAAAAATAAGACCAGCACTGGGAATCGAACCCAGGTCCTCGGCATTCCGTGCCGCGTGCTATACCGCTAAACTACTGCTGGACATATTATTATTCATTTAATAAATTAAAGCTTGACAATGCATTAACGATTAGAAAAACAACTTTAAGCTATCTTTAAATATAACAGAGTAATAAAGGTTTGAAATTCAAGATTAGAAAAAGAAAAACTTAATTGCATGTGACATCACACGCAAGTAGCGCCATACTTGCTGCATAGAGAAAAGCGTTTTAGAAAGAGACGGATATACAGATTTAAAAAAACGCACCAGATTACTCCTCGCTTTACGATGTTAAACCAGCTTCTGCCAGCCTTTGACCCCGACAACCAAACGGTCTTTCAGGATCTCGTCTCTCCAGTGGTAGTTGAGACGACCGACCAAAGTACGCTCTCTTCACGGCTCGATCTTCTCCCAGCCTTTCCACGGGCCCTAGCCAGCGGAGTCTAGACGCTTTGGCGTCTCTAATAACATTGGGTTCAGAAACCTGGTCTTCAGTTTCTCCATCTTACCCTCCAGCTTCCGTCTTCTCTCTGAGTCGGCCCCAGAATCTTCCGCAGAACTCTCCGCTCTGCCACTAGCATCTTGTTCTCTTATTTCAGCGTTAGTGTCCAAGCTTCGCAACCGTTCATCAGGAGAAGGCTTGTTATAAAAGCTTTGCAATAATACATATTCCGCTAGTCATCAAATAACCGCCATTTTATGTAATAACAGCGTGCGGAAAGTAATTACCGCTACATAGTAATTATTAAACAGCCCTATGGGTTTTCTATATTGATACTATACTTCGAAAAAGGGTTTACTGGCGGTTTAGTTTTCAAACCAAACACTTTATAATTACTTTGTATAGGTATATTTGCTATCATAATTCACCTCGATAGTTTGAATTTGTTTGTTTTGGGGGGAGGGGGGGGGGGGCTAGGTCAAATAGTACCTAGACGTCCTACGCTACGAGTATTGTATTGTAAAACTCTTAATTGTACATAAAAACACATGAAAATAATAGAACACAGATTAATAAGATGCACAAAGACGAACTTATCCGTTAAAGGGATCTCTACCAGTTAACCTTTAAACGATTGACAGGATATCATACACAAGAATAAAATAAAAGATCCGAAATTTAAACTAACTCAACAATGCATTATAAATACACATACATAGTTATAGGTACACACTAATACTTAATAATAAAGTGAATAAACTAATACATATGAAGACAAATAAACTACATGCAAAATACACACACAACAACGCCTTAAGTGATTCCGCAGAGTGATATTGGTGATGATGATGATGATAAATTAAAATTTCGCGGATGGATTGATCTATGGCCATAAACCTAGACCAGCTACTTATATAATAAAATCGCTAAATTTTGAAAATTAACTAAAAATAAAAAAAGGCCCCTTGACATGATATCCAACAGGCTGGCAGTTTTAAGATTATAACTATCAACATATAATTCACATGAAATAATTATTTTAAGAATAACAGTTTAGTCTTTGTCATTGTCACTGTCACTTTGGAAATCTATAGACAGAGTATAGATTTAAATTTTTCATGATTTGTAGAGGCATATTTCAAGATGTTTAGAGTTAGGTTCGTAACTAAACCTGCGAGGCCTGTAAGATCCAGCAAGGCTTGAACTTTAGTTCCCACGCCGGCCCAGTGCGGATTGCGAATTTGACAAATCGTCGAATTCTTTCGCAGGTACACAGTTGGTTCCTTCACGATGTTTTCCTTCTGCAAAGGCCATGATAAAATTACAATATTAACTCCTGAAAAACAAATGTCTGCAAGTTATTTTTAGCAGCTGATTTTCATAATGCCCTTTATAAAGTCCCTTAAAACAAAGACGGGAACGAAGACAGAGACATCTGTCACGTCCGGGTAAATTATATTTAATTATTTTGCATTACGTAGGGCTGTGTTTTATTTGACGTAACAGAAGCCGTGAAAGCCTGTTTTTGTCCAATGGAACTGTTACGTATTTAATTTTTTTTTTATGAACCCAACTTACAGTGAAAATATACGAGATGTTAATTAAATATCTGAATGAATGTATCGTATTTATTTTCAAATGGTTTAAATACTAAAAAAAAATAAAGAGACACACTGGTGTGTGTGTTTTAAAGTATAGTGTATTGGATTCTACTCTCGATTCTCAACAAACAACTTTCAGGTTTGATAAGGAAGCTGCAAGCTCTTTCTATGTTATTTAATGTGCTTTAAATGAACTGATTCAGTTTAATTTGTTTTAATAGATTACACTTATTTTAGTTTAATTTATTTCAATTTGAAATAAATTCATTTCATATTTTTAATTCGTTTAAAGAAAGAAAGATAGAAAATACATTCACAACACAATACACAACAATATAATTAGGTACAAGTACAACTAAACAACACAAAGGTATGGTCGTACAAATGTATATATGAATACGGACACTGGCTCAGCATAATGCTGAAGCGTTAAAAACACCCCAGCGCTGATTTTCAGCTAGCACCGTCGGCAACCCTCGGACCTTTACGAGTATAAAGACATACTACACACCATTAACTACATAAGACTACATAAATAAATAGATAATTTGTAAACTGGAAAACGTTTCGTTTCGATTCGTTATTTTTAACCGTTTACAAACGAAGCAAGTAACTTTAATTTTTTTTCGCAGAATTTTGGGGCGCGCGTACTTTCTGCTGCAGCAGAGACGCATGCAACACCGGAGCTGCGCCTGCGCCGCTGGCCGCCGCGATCTGCGCAGCCGCACTCGTACTCTACGCCACGCGCTGATACACGTGCTAATGTCATAGAGTAGGCCATTTCGTTTCCATTGAATCTGAAAAACCTTGATTGATTTCGTACAAACAAAGCTGGGCAAAACCGATAATCGTTAATTAACGAAGTCAATTTTTAAAATATACTAATAACTTTAAATTTGGTTTTCAAATTATTAACGTTCTCTTTAACATCCATTAACTTCCCATAAAGTCCCATTCATTATTGATTAAGTATCTGATATAGTGTACGTAATTTCGACACCATTTGAATTAAATCAAGATGTTTTAAGTTGAATTTAATACCAAAATAAATATTATTAACAATGCTAATGTCAGTATTATTTTTTTAGTATTGCTTTAACTTCCATAGATCATTAACAACATATTTATAACTAAATAAGTATGTTGTTAATGATCTATGATATAATAATAAAACGTTAACTCGATAGGTAACGATTAACGAAGTTAAATATTTTAATAAACGGTGCCCAATTTTGCATATCAATTAGTTTAGTTGTTTTCTTTTAGTAAAATTTCTCCACTTATAACAAAACGCACCTCAAAGCTAGCGAAACAGCGCGATTTCAATTTGAAAATCTGAGATTAAAAAGGTTCCATTGAACATTTTCAGGTGGTTGTTACTTCATTTTGATAACAGCTGTCACACAATTAGTACTATTGCTTTGAGGTCATTTTTACAGTTTTAAGTAAATTATACTGAGAGAAATTCTGTTAAACTTCCCAGATTTTCATTCATAATTTCAATTTGTACCTACCTATAATTTCTTTATGTTTGTTTAATGTTATACATTTTTGTACATCAATGCTCTTATGCCTTTATAAATTTTTAATGAAACAGGTAAAACATGTACATTAAAACGGCTTATACGACATTTTACCTCAGCAGTAGAGCCGCGTGATAATTTTGAGTTCTGTGAAGCAAAACTTACCAACAAAAGCTTGAGCCTGTTCCTCTTGCCACACAGTGCAAGGGACTGGCAAACACATTCTATATTAGTTTATTGTTTATTTGTATTCTGTGTGCCTATCCTGTATTGTTCATGTTGGCAAATAAATTAATCTTCTTCTTCTTCAAAATGGCGGATAAACTCGAAGAATAATCTATAATCTATTTTCATTAAACATCACACTGAATAATCTAGTTTGCCGCATTTTAACAGAATGCTAGTATTTATATTTGACAAACGTACATAGTAGAAAAGGATATAATGTTTATATTTGGCAAAAGATAAATGCTGTAAATTATTTAAAGTTTTTTTTCACCATTGTAATTTAACGTAATATGCTTAATAACACTGATGTTACTTAAATATAGTTTGAATTGGTCTGTCCATGTCCCTTTCTAATGTCGTTAATCGCATTGATATATTGTTTCTTTAGATTTAATGATTAAGCTTAAACTATGCTATTATTAGTACAATTACTAACTAAATGTTACTTGTAAATAGTATCACTCAGAGATGCTTTAAATACAATCACAGTATTCACTGTACATATTTATTTAAATGCGTTTTAAAAAATCTAAAAATATCACCTTTCAAATTTTATGCAAATCAAAAATTACAATTGAATACATTTTGTATTCGCGTGACAAACGTAATACTAATTTACTATGTTATTTAGAGTTAAATTTAGATTATTATAGAGGCATCATTAATTATAGTGAAGTGTATACAATACAGTAGATTTATAAAAGTCCTTCCTGAAGTCAAAATGCCTTTTGGAAGTTCTTGATACTCAAGTACCTTTTGAGAAATAGCTTGTAAAAATAGTGTAAGGTAAATGTCATTACTGTTTATAAAAAAAACACACAAGAAAAATAAAGCATTCAAAGAAACAAGACTCGATTTCTAAGTAAATAGGTATTTTGCTACAGATATCGAAGTAAAATTGGTTAAAATGTATCATTGCTGTATTACAAAAGTATTAGCATGTTTATTCAACAAATGACAAAGTATATAAATGTCGTAGAAACCAAGGAACAAAATGATCAATAAGTTAGGGTGTTCTTTTGTCAAATTGTACAAAAGTCAAAAATTATGCTAGTATGAACAGGTGTAAGATTATATTATTATAGCAATCTCAAAATCTCAGATTTTGAAAATTTTCATTGTATCACGTTCTAACAACTTCCAGATAAAATAATATTTTTGAAAATAATCCTGTCGGTAAAAAAATCTCATAAAAATGAATTTTGAAAAGTGTGGAAACATTAAAAAATGGCGGTCGCTACGCTACATTTTATGCATTTTGACAATGCGTTTATGCCGTTTTGTCATTCGTAAATTACATGTCACATTTAAAAGAGTATTGCCATTTACCCTACTTACGTAAATTACCCTATCAGTGCCTAGACTCAATGCAAATCTGGGAATCCATACAAAATTGGAATTAAATTTACCTAACTTTTATAAACAGCCTATTAGCAAACAATTAAAAGAAAAACTTATCCGAATCGAGTAATAACTAGTATAAAATATATTAAATTATAAATAAATGTACACTGACTTATATCGAAAGCATTAAATGGCGCCATAAAACTATACTAATTAAAAAAAACTGCAAATAGTTATTTGCCTTTAGTTAAAGACAAATTAAAAAAGGCGCTAGGTTCTTCTAACCAAGGCATTTTCAAGTAAAGCTTTTTGATTAAAAGTCGTCCAACCCTCACGGCATTTGCTGGTTGTTTGTCAAAGTTTGGATTAATTTTTCATTAACCATCTACCCTGATTTGTATTAGGTCTTCCATGAATCAAACACTAGTGTAGTTATGGTTATAAAATTGTTAAGGAAAGAAGCTGCTGTAGTCGTGACACTGATTTATTTTAAATTTACATGAAAAGGTTGTCATAAACGGAGAATTTCAGATTTCACTAAGTACAGTTGCCATCAGAAATATCGAATCATAGAGTGCATGTTCCGATACTTTGATCACATTGGCTCCTCTGAAACAGCTTATGGCGACTATACCAAGGCAATAAGTAATGGTGAGTTTAGACCGAAAGAATATTTGTGTTGCTTACTTTTCTGGTCTAAATAAATAATCACACTTTACCTAATTAACATACTTTAAATAAATTTTAGTCCAGAACAAAGTATTCCAATTGTTATTGGAAACTAAAATCTTGTGAATACTCTCCTATCGTTGCAAAATTTAATTATAATTTTATCACAAGGCTCATTTTAAAATAATTCAGTGACAGCGACTGCTCGAAATATCCAAGCAGCGTAGTTATAAGGAAAAATATAATAATTCTACTTCGGATGAAAATTGAAAAGAATTCGACGGTTAAAACATTTTCCACATTAATAGGCACGCAGAGAGTTCGCGAACAATTTTGCTGCTTAAAACTTTTTAATTATTTATGCACAAGCTAAAAGCTTAATGTTATGGAAGATGCAATGTTTTAAACTTTCATGATTCTCACTTTTATATAAGTATATTTTGGGAGTTAATTGGGTACCTTAAATTTTCTAGCATGGTCCATATGACATTTTTTAAGGGTATTGGACTTATAATTTAGGTCACTCCTTCAGATAGATATTTTTTTTCACTTTCCGTTTTTTGTACAAAGTGTACGGCGACATTTGAAACTGTTATTTCGGCACAAATCCCACACGTTTTGCCGTGATTAATAGGTTTTGTGCCTTGGTCTGTTTGATCACGTAGGTACTATTTATTGCTAAATTTATCTCGGTGTTTCGTAAACGTACGTCAAACGATGATTGTTTCTCACGTCATGATTGCGAAATATTTCCATTTTCATTCAAAGTAAATTAATTATAATTACATTGAATACATTCAAATAAACGCTTTATAATAATTTATCACTTATTGACATCAGAAGCTGAAATATTCTAAATTATAATAAAAATATGTAGTGAATAGTTAGAAATAAGATTATTTGTTTTTTAATCAAATGCGACATTAGTAGGTTTAAGAAAATGTCATAATAAAATGTTATTAAGTATTTTAAACCAAATTAAAACAAGAGGGCTTATGTTCAATATCAATGAATTACAACTTTTTATCTTGCTCCTGCGCACCACTAGTGCATGACAGCTCCGTTCGTGCGGCAATTATATGTGTTTTCATACAGAGAACCCACCCTTCTCCGCCTCAATATTAAGCAAAACACAACCGTTTAAAAAATCATTTCGGGTTTAAATCAATTTCTGTCAAAAACTATAATTATATTTTTAATTGACTAAGTCGATGAGAGCATTAATTAAATTAGACCATTATTCACGAACTTACACTGAATCCGTTACAAAAGAGCTGAGGCGAAATTTACCTATTAACTTTGAATTGTCTTCTCTGATATTTACAAGCTTAGGTATAACACATGTTCCTCTTGTTTTAATTTTCTTCGTAAAATTTGCTTATTTTCTAAAGTTTACTTTGTATTTAAATGTATTAATACGTTAAATATGTGCATTTATTTTTCTAGATGTATTCCATTAAAACAAGTATAATGAAAAATTGAATGATAATTATGTACGAATATTTCCAACATTCAAAGCTTACTTTTGTTTGCTATAGTTTATTAATTTACAAATGCGATAAAAGAGTATTGTAGTTTTTAAAACAGACTCAGAATATTTTATCAAATGCTTGAGTTAAATTTTGTGCACTCTGTGTCAACTATCTGTTGAAATTAATGCATATAAATTTTATGATATACTAAACACTGCATTTATAACGATCAGGGATTCGTATAAAAAATTACAAGCAAATAGTACCTACATGCAACTTTGTATTGAAATTCACTACGAGTATTTCTATGTTTATCCAATTAGGTCCATGTAATAAGGGTTTGTTTTATAAAAAAGAGGTGTCTTTCAGTTTATATTTCGATAGGTTTGGATGTTTCTTGCGGTTACTAATGAAACAAAACGTATATTTGTAAAAATAAAAGTTTTTATGAATTTGATGTTTGCAGAATCGATCAATCAGATCAACCGATCTGTGCTAATGTGATTGGTTGATTCTATACAGCTCCGCTTTGCACCACGCTGGCCTTCAAATACCTATTAATGTAACCTTGGCAAGTATCGGTACTAAGCTGGTATTTGCAGTACCTCTATTTTTCTGCTAGTACCGATAGTACCTATACTGGTTCAGCATCTGTATCTTACCGGTACTAAAATACCGGTATCAGCTAATTGAACTCGTGAGTGCAAAACGGGAGAGCTGATCATCCGCGTGAAAAAACTTTACGCCTACCCGGAATCAGAATAGTTTTCATCACTTTTTCTGTCACACAGTGTATGACGATAGAAAGAGATAATGAATGCAACCACGAGCGCGAGAGCATTAAACAATGCGATCTCTGGTATAAGACACAACAATGTCTTAAGAGCTGTACATAATATGTGTACCGGTAATAAAAAAGTATATACCGGTATTTCATCCCAGTTTCAAAAAACTTTCACCGGTGATATGATACTGAAATGGATAATACCGGTAACTATGTACCGGTAGGTGTTTTATATTTAAAAGGGCATCCTAAATATCATACCGTATCGATGTCGTACAAAATTTTACAAATGCTGTGTCTATTCTGTTCCTAGCTAAATAAAGACCAATTTATCGTTCATTGAAGTAGAGTTTCTTTTCACTCCACCATCATCAAAGTTAACATATTGTAGCTTTAGTGTAGGTAAACTTATCATCTATGTATACATAATTATGTTGTAGCCAGAGCACATCGGAGAAACATAAAAAAAATATATGTTGCGGCCGGTGACCGAACCCGGGTATTTGTGAAGGAAAAAATCGTGAGGAAATGTGCACATTCAATTCAAGGATGTGTGTGAAGTTTCCAGTCCGCACTGGGTCCGCGTGGGAATTACGGCCCAAGCCCTCTCATTCTGAGAGGAGGCCTGTGCCCAGACGTACAGGCTGGAATGATGAATATAAATAAAATAAAATGCCCTCGTTTATTTAAGATCTTTGAAGCAAAATCTATTTCAAATTAAAAAACATTTTACAGTTTTTCGTTTCATTTTCGTATCCCTACAAAAATGGCGGCGGCCTCATTTGACATTTAAAAAACACTTTGTTTATTGGACAAAATTGCTGAACCGTATTTAATATAATCGGATTAGTCCTCGATATTTTGGGCCAAAGAATTAAATGTTGGGAATAACATTGTCGGCTTTCTAATTTAAAACGTGAACTTTGTTGTGTAATGTTATTATTTTACTTTGTCAAATACCTATTGTAACAGATCGGTGCGTAACGTAGGATATACCACCAATTGATATATTTTCATTTCATATAATGCAATTTACCTTAAAAACCAAATTTTTTTCTATTGTTATTAATTCAATTTGATGTACTTTGAGTTAGGTTAGGTTAGATTTATTTTATAAAAAAGTTCTGTGAAGCTCCTATCCTTTGAAACTATATCAAATGTTGTTATACCGAACATTACACACCCGTAACAGATGTGTATTTCTGTTTAAAAAAATTATGTGCTTTCCTTCTCATGAAAACTTGGTCATCAATCATTCGTTAGTTTTTTAGGGTTCTGCACCCAAACTGCGTTTGAGACTGCCACCAGAGAAGTGCGACGATGTTCTGCGAGGAACGTGTTTATCATGAGAGCGTTTTTAAAAAAAAGTGTACCCTTTCATGATTTTTGAATTTTTGGAATAAATATGGTTTTTCCTACTCAGAATCAAGAGCACAATCGATTCCGATCGTTTATAAAATGTCCCCATTTTTTCATAAGTACAACATTTTATGAGTCAGTTTTGTCACGCCCATACCTACTAACAGCCTTATTCATAAAAAGTTAGAGCCTCCTTGAAGGCCCGATGCTAAAAAACATGATTCATAAACGTCTGTTAGCGCTAATTAGTCGATCAAGGCACTGCTAAAGTTAGAGGACCGTAGACCCTCCTTTATCTCCCTGCTAAGTCACAAAATGGCCGCCACAAGTTTGAACAGCTGACTTTGACAAGAGCAAAAAACCATACCGAAGATATTTTTAGTGAAGGGAGGGTTACGCAAAGATTAAAAAAAATACAGGAAAAATTATTTTCAGGAATTTGTATTTAAAAAACCTCTAAATTAGGTATTTATTACTGCTATTTTACTAACAATAAATATGAAAAAAACGAATTAGGATAATTAACATAATTACGGCTTTTTGCACTTAGGTACAACATAAACATGCGGATTGGAACACATCGCCGCACGTCTCTGGTGGAAATACAGCTTAAAAAGGTAATAAACGGGACCCTTATAGGATTATTTTGTTGTCTGTTATAATGTTTTGTTTTCTCATAATCAGTTTGCAAATTTTTACCTTAAAAATTACTACCTTATTCATCAAGTCAAAATCATTTTCTGTTGTGGTTTATACTTTGTAAATAACTGTTCATAAAACTTTCACGTTTACCGGATGAGACCGGAGTTAAACCCTTAACTTTACCTGTTTACCTTCAGTTTTGAGTAGAAATTCAAATTTTATGTATTTGATTTATGAATTAATAATTGCGGTTATAGGCATCACAAAAAAAGCAAAAAAAATCAAATTCACAATCGTTTATTTGCTCAACAGAGTTACATGAGGTCTTATAGGTAAATGTTTTGTATCACTATGTCGGGCCGTAAGGCGTACCTACAAATTGTAAGGTCAGTTAACTAAGACACCTGTAGTTCTTATTAACTAATTTAAACTATTCAAATATTCATTAATTGTATAGAACGCTTCTTTAGCTAAAAATTTATACAATTCTTTATTAAAGTCGGTTACATTTTCTATTGTTATTTTAAAGCAAATTGTAAATACTACCCAATTTCAATTGACGGGATTTGAAATGTATAGGAGTGAATTCGCATGCCGTTGAATGACATTTTTAAAGATATTTTATATTTATAGCTACCTAGCCTTTTGTTTTGTTGGAATGTTGGAATTCCAACAAAAGGTTTGGGCTTGTTGGAATGGTCTCACGATCTATTTAGACGAAAGGTGGTGCCCATGGACTGATACAGGCGACAAAACTTAAGCTACTTACCAGTAAAGCGTGTTTTGTACTTGCTGTTTTTATTAGCTTGAGTTTAACAGTTAACACTTTACTTTATACGCGAGTTTCACCGCTCTTCAAGGCATTTTCAGAGAATATTGACGCTTTGAAAAAGAAAAATGAGACTGAATAAGAACAAGAAAGAAGAAGCCGTGCGCCGGCATTAGAATCAGTACGCTTTGTCGTCACTGCGCGTGAGTTCACAAAACGAACTGATTCTTTAGTCGTCGCTTGCGCCACCCTACAGAAGAAGAACGAGAACCAAGAAGAAGAATTTTATAATTTCTAAAATTCAAGTGTGTTTTGTTTGTGAATGTTCATTTTTTGTTTTTCGTTTATAACTGATTTAATAAGTAGTATGTTTACAATAAATAAGTGTGAAGCCGTGGTGGCCTAGTGGTTTGACCTATCGCCTCCCAAGCAGAGGGTCGTGGGTTCAAACCCCGGCTCGCACCTCTGAGTTTTTCGAAATTTATGTGCGGAATAACATTTGAAATTTACCACGAGCTTTCGGTGAAGGAAAACATCGTGAGGAAACCTGCACTAACCTGCAAATCAATTCAATGGTGCGTGTGAAGTTCCCAATCCGCACTGGGCCCGCGTGGACACTATGGCCCAAGCCCTCTTGTTCTCAGAGGAGGCCTGTGCCCAGCAGTGGGACGTATGTTGGGATGGAAAATAAGTGTGTATTTATGTTATAAACTTTATTACGATAATGAATCAGAGAAAATTACTATAGCTTGTCGCTCAAACCAATAAAAGTAATCTTGTGTTTTATACCTCCTACATGCTAAGCTTAAGTCCTTACTTCCGTCTATTGTGAAGGTGCACCTGCAAGAAATCGCTGTGAAGCGTTAAGGCTACCTATTGCTTACATCGCAATAATCGCAAATCTTATATTCCTGTGTGTTCCATAATGGAAACTATATATGGTTTGATGGCTAATTAGGAGTTATTGTAATTATTATTAACCTTTTGTGGAAAAACTGAAAGGAATGAATGGAATGATGGACAAAAAAAATTGGAAACAGCGACATTACAGATTAAGTACAGTCAAGGGCAAAAATATGTATACACTTTAGTACCTTGTCATTTTAACCACTGTGCTGTGATAGTTCATATATTATTATGGCAGTTCAAATATGACGAAAAAAGGACAAGGTACTAAAGTGTATACATATTTTTTCCCTTGATTGTACATAAAAATTAAGTTTTGCTCAGGAACAGTTTCACCGTACTTGTTTTTGAAAGAAAGAAGGAAAGAAAGAAAATAATTTATTTATAACAGCAATGACACATAATTAGTAAATATAACAATAGGAAATGTTGCCGCTATAAAAAGGTCCCGGCTCAGCATATCGCTGGTTGAAAACCAGCACTGGTCTTCCGCCGGGCCACAGGAGAGTGAAATTACGGAAAGTCACACAAATTAAAACAAATACAAAAATAGCTACGAGACTATAATATAAGTTTTGCAGATAGAGGTTACCCGTGTCAGCTACACTAAGCTAGGCCTGTCCCGTAGGATGACACCTTTACAAAGATTACCTATTAAACTAATGAGATCCAATAATTATTTCATGTTTTACTAACAATATTAATTATGTGTACTTACTAATAATTATCATCATAATCCTCATGTGTCATTGCATAAAGTAATTAATTAATCTAACCGCATCATTTAACTAATTGAGATTTAAGTAAGTGCTTATATAAATAATTGCTATTGCAATAATAAATTAACATTGTAACGTTAAACATATAATGAGCATAGTATATTATGCTTTCAGATAATTGAATTGGGTAAAAATTAAACTGTTAAAACAGAGGCAAGTTGTGGAATATTTAGACACTTTATTATATTTGAGATAAGTTCGCCTTTGCACTATTTTTAACCGACTTCAAAAAAAGGAGGTTATCTTATTACGAGTAGATAATTGTTATTTGGTATTCATTGTTGCACTGTTATGTATTTTTGCTTTGCAAAGTTTAAATTTGCAACCGTCTTTTCATCTTGGGATGTGTATGTTAAAAAAAACCTGCAACTGAATATATATTTTTTTTATTTGTCTGGATGGCAAACGAGCACGTGGGTCTCCTGATGGTAAGAGATCACCACCGCCCATAGACACCAGGGGGATAGCATATGCGTTGCTAACCTAGAACCCTAAGATGGGATACCTCAAGTGCCAGTAATTTCACCGGCTGACTTACTCTCCACACCGAAACACAATAGTACAAGCACTGCTGCTTCACGGCAAGATTAACGAGCAAAATGGTGGTAGCAATCCGGGCGAACCTTGTACAAGGTCCTACCACCTGCAAAAGATATCTGTTTATTACATACATTACGAAATAAGGAATACAGAAATAAATACAGGTCCAATTAAAATATTGTTTTGCTATGAAATCTATTTGTACGGAGAGAACTATGCTCGAAGGATTTTTGCCAAATATAACCCGTAATAGGTATGGAAATTCGCCGAAGAACTAAAATCACCGACATAGCTCGAAGAATATGCAAGTTCAAGTGGCTATGGGCGGGCAACATCGCTCGAAGAACAGATAACCGTTTGAGGAGAAAAACCCTCGACTGGAAGACGAAGCGTTGGCAGGCCTCCCACTAGGTGAACTGATGACGAGTTGCGGGTAACCGGTGGATTCAAGCAAAGAGTTGTCGTTCACTGACGTTCTAAGGTTCTTTGTGTATAACGGTGGACGTCTTTCGGCTGATAATAGGTAATATAATTTACTATCTAAATCTGCTGTCAAAAACCATTATTTTGACTTCACGTCTATAGGGTCCCGTCTGTCCCACTAGTCCCATTGAGTTGTCCCATCATGGGACAACTGAGACGATTTACTCCCAGAAGTCCCATGGGACAAGTGGCACTAATATTTTTATCATATTGTTGTCCCAAAAGTCCCATTACCGTCATGCTCAAATGGAACTTAAACGAGTGCGATCACAGTAGGACACTTTCCCATGTCGATGTTCTCGCACAGCTTTCCGTGCTCGTGCATTGTTTATGCGAATTTGATGGCCACTACCGAGTGCGCTGCGGTTGGTTGATGAAAACTGCAGTGTTGCCGTTGTGTCGAGTTGACTGACACTAATTTGTTAGTGGTGGTCGTCGGGGGTTCATTATCAGCGAGGCGACGAAATTGATGCTAAAATGTGAGGTTTCTGCAAGCTTTTAGCTTGTCTCGTTTGTATCGTGTGTGCGTTAAATTTATTGAAATGCGACCTTCTTTCTGTTGACTGATTCATCTAAAATTTGGTATATGCATACATACCGACACCTTCTACGTATACTGGTACAAGTGCATAATCATAAATTTACAGGAGAGCTGTTCAAAGGTTCCAAAACCTGTAACTTTCTCATTTGATGATATAACTTTTCAAAATTTTGCATTGGTTCCAAAGAAAATATTTGCTTTCTACCTGTATTCATGGAATTTTGAAATTTCTTATAGTTTTTGAGAAAATTGCAGATACACTACTATACGCGTATTTTACATCTTGTAGTTGTGCGGTATACTGAGCTAATTACCACTTGCTCCAGTATACGGCGTAATGCGTAGATTACTGATCTAACGATATTTTTATATTGTATATGAATTTTTAGATGAAATACTTATATGGCTTGCAATGAACAATAAACAGATGCTCTTTTACCTTTATCTATTGATTTATAAACGTTTTTATCACTTGCATCATTATACGCTAACATTAGCATGCCACTTGTACCAATATACCGCTAGTAATGTTTTAAACGTGCTATACAAAATACAGAAATATACTTTAATAAAAAACCTCACTTGAAATATAAATGGTTTTATTAAGAAAAGTAATTGTATTAAGTGCTTTAAATTAATGAAAGCACATTCAATGGATTCGTATTCCTGTTCAAATGTGTACTCATATTTTATTGTGAAAGGTTCCTCATGTGATACATATATCACATCGCACCCATTTGTATCCACATAACGGTTTAGCTTTTTGTGCCTCTTCAGGGTTCCGTACCCAAAGGGTATAAACGGAAACCCTACTACTTTATACTACTTCGCTGTCCGTCCGTCTGTCACCAGGCTGTATCTCATGAACCATGATAGTTAGACAGTTGAAATTTTCACAGATGATGTATAACTGTAGTCGATTTAATATATATATAACAAAAAATAGATCAGAATAAATATTTAAGGGGGCCCCATACAGCAAATGTTTTTTTTTTGCCATTTTTTTGCTAATCCTAATGAAGTTGTATAGATGGTACGGAACCCTTCGTGCGCGAGTCTGATTGGCACTTTGCTTAAGACAAGCTTTGACATGAAATATTGAGTCAAAGTCAAAATATCTTTATTCAATTTAAATTGTAACAAGCACTTATGAATGTCAAAAAATTTACCACCGGTTCGTAAAAACCTCTGTTGAGAAGAGTCTGGCAATAAACCTAGGTATATTTTGTAAACAGATTTACAATCATATTTTAGTGATATCTATACATCACAAGTATTTAACACAACTACATATTTAAAACAGTTCTCAATTCGCTATTTGGAGTAAGCACTCGCCAATGCGGATCGGAATTATTTCCAAATTTCCTTATCCATGATATAATCATTAATTTTAATAATACGCCTTATATATTAATGTCTTCTTGACAATAGATTTCTGAGTCTTAGGAAACTTTATAGCTTCATACGGTTTACCCGTTTTCGCCATATACATAGCCAGGTACCATTTCTTAGGTGTGTATAAAAAATGTGTATAGGGTGTTATTAAAACCCTGTACTATACTTTAAACCACATTAGGGCTACTAATTACTAATATGATCCAAGTAGAAAAATACTGTGAGTCGAAAAAAAAAAGTTTTGTATGGAAGTGGAGTCGCAAGAAGACTTTCTAATTTCGATGTTTTCCCACTTATATGGTATTAGTAATCAGTAGCCCTAATATGGGTTACAGAATAGTACAGGATTTTTTTTATCAACCTGTAGGTATATTGAAATTTACTGTTCTCATTTTAATTAAAGCATGCATGCCTTCGCCTTCTTTTTTGGGATGCTCAACTACCAAAATGCAATGTAATACTGCAATGTTATATTTCTAGCACGCGTACATGTAGGTATAGCGAGGAAATTGAATCACGTACTGGTACTGGGGTGGAACCGTTGTACTACCAATGTTATGTTGACATCCCATACATTTGCCAAAGAAATCATAGCGAAATAGATCACGAAAAGGTTTCACATTGGATTTAGTTTCCATGACTGTCTATGAGAAATACGCCTATTGTGGTCTTGCCAAACCAAAACATGTTTTTTTTATATATACTATCAAATTATGTGCTCGTAGAACAGTTTAAGCGGTCCGCACGCAGCGACGGCTAGCGCGTACACTGAGGCAACTGCCAGTTACACTCGACTTCCCCGGCCCCGCGACAATATCGGTGCCGCGTATAGTGGTGCATGTCGGTTGCCTCAGTATACGTTGTACCGATTAGCAAAACGGTGTTAGATGCATTCATATACGTCACTTTATTTCCAAAACTAATAGGAATATCCGTCCAAATTTTTTGTGGTAGGTAAATAAGGAAATATTAATCACAAAAATGCAAAAAACTAAAAATCAGAAATTTGTCACTTGTACCAGTATACGTAGGAGGTATCGATACAATACAACAGCCTGTGCCCTGCAGTGGGACGTATATAGGCTGGGATGATGATGATGATACATACAATACAAAACAATGACTCTTTATTGTAGGTAGGCCAGAAATAGTAAGCGGCATATTTAATTTTATTTGTATATTTATGTTTGCCAATAGGTAACATACCGTGAAACATGCAGTAAAAACAAAAATAAGTGTGGTAGTATTTACCCAGTTACAAGCAAACACAGTACACCACGCACGCTACGCTGGCACGTGAGGTATCCCATCTTAGGCCTCTAGGTTGGCAACGCGTCTGCAATACCCCTGGTGTTGCAGATGTTTATGGGCGGTGGTGATCTCTTACCATCAGGAGACCCCGTTTGCCATCCAGTCAAATAAAAAAAAAAAAAAAAAAAGTATACACCATAAACATTCCTCCGCGTGGTTCGACAATTTAGCAAATCGCTTATTAGGTAGTTAATGATGAATTTTACATAAATTAGCCTATTACTTAATTTTAAACAACACTAACGAAATTAGAAAAGAAGTAAAACTAAGGGAGGATACCTGAAAATGGTTAAACTGATCGTGTGTTGCCATACATGCTTCCGGATTGAATGTTTCTTTGCGAACTTCTTTCCGCTGGCGTTCGTGTCGTCACAGCACAGTGTGTGTTGTATGTTTTTATGTTTTAGTTTTTAAATGGGTTCCACTGAAAAACAGCGTTGAAGCTTGCCGTAACGTTTTGCTGAGTGGAGTCGATGTTATTTTTCATTCTATCCATCTAATATATTTTATGTGTATCGAATTGTGTAAATACATGTCTCTCTCTCTCTCTCTCTCTCTCTCTCCCAGCATATACTGTTCGGATGCAGTAACGGTTGTGTTGTTCTGAGGACGAACTCTAGTTGAGTTCGAAACGCGTCAACATAGTGTGGTGGTGGTGATGTGTTCGTTCTTACAGTATAGATGCGGAGGAACTGCATGAGCACTTATTTGTTGCATAGACGTAATTATCGCAAGGCCGCGGGAGAGCAGTTGGACGGATTTTGATGCACATTATAACATAATAATATACAAACTACGACCTGGGCTAGCACATATAATACTTTTTACCCCGGTCAATTGTTTCTGTGTTAAATGAGCAAAATATACGACATATATATAATTCATGTTATGTATAAACTTTTCCACGCAGGCGATGGTCGTTGTGTATATTTTATAGGTCGAGATAATTTATCATCATCCCAACCACTGGCCGCGTAAAATGCATTTGCATCGAGACAAGACAAATGGCTTTTATAATATAAAATATAAAGATTTACTCACTGCACCGTGTTTTATTTTTAAATGACTATGAGAATTGATAAGCCGTGTCCTAATGGTTTGGTTGAGGTTGCTTTGTTTGCGATTTTCAACATGCATGTATGCAAACCCTTTATTGTTTAATGTACGGAATAAACAAAGTAAACAAAAACCGTTGAGGAGAAAGGTCGAGTGGTGATCACCGAAAGATAAAGCGCTGGCAGGCCTCCCACCAGGTGGACTGATGACATTGCGAGTGTTGTGGGCAATCGGTGGATTCAAGTGGTAAGTCGTCTTTCATTGCAGCATTTGTAAGGAAGAGGCCTTTGTTCATCAGTGGACGACTTTATATTTTAGACTAGTTATAGTCCGCGACTCCGTAGTGATAAATTCGGTTATCCTAATTCCGCGTTAACTATAAAAAACTAGGGATAAAAACTATCCTACGTTTTTCAGTCTAAAATAGTCTAAAAACATCTACAACAATGAGGCCGACAGACAGTTACTTTCACATTAATAATATTAAGCCGGCCACACACGCTAGGTAAAATACCGGGTTATATCAGGAGACCCACTTGCTCGTTTGTCACCCAGTCGAATCAAAAAAAATCAACTAAGTAGGTACAAGAATAAAGATAAAACTTCCAAACTATTATGTAAGAAACAATAACAAATAAACGTAAACAAATGTTCATTCCCAACTCCGCATCTAAATTTTCCACGTTGACATATCACTAGCTTAGCAGTTGACGAATGCTATGATTAAACAAGTTCTCAGCCAAACTGTTTCCAGCTCTATTGTTCTACGAAGTAGGTTAAAACTGTGTTCATTGTTTTCTGAATGCTACACTATCGTATAATAGTGGAGATATATTTTGGATCAGGGAGTTAAATGCAAGCGATATTTTGGAGGATTGAAAAGACAATGATCGTTTTGTTTCTAGTCGAAACATTTTATTACGACGTATTAAATGTAGTATTTATCTAACTAGAAAGGAGGGCTGCAAAGATTTTGACAAGGTGAACCAAAAAGAGGTGAAATAAACGAAAACTTATCAAAAAGAGGTCTTCAGAAGACCTGCAAAAAATTTATTAAAATAAAATATTTATTATAAGTCGTTTTTTTATGGTATAGGGGACAAACGAGCAGACGGATCGCCTGATGGTAAGCGATTACCGTCACCCATGGACACCTGCAACACCAGAAGAGTCACAAGTGCGTTGCCGGCTTTTAAGGTAGGAGTACGCTCTTTTCTTGAAGTGCACGTCAAGTGATCGCGAAATGAGTGATGTAAACGGCATGAAGCACGGTGGGCACGAGATAGGAGCTACACAAGAAGATACTCCAAAAGCGGATATTCCTGCCGTGGTCGACGTTGGTCCAGAGCTACACATACATTATGTATTAGCATAATTACTATTCAAACCTAAGTATTACCTAGCAACACATTTTTAGGGTTCCGTAGCCAAAATGGCAAACACGGAAGTTATTTAGTTATATTATAGTTTCGCCATGTTTGTCTGTCTGTCTGTCTGTCCGTCCACGGCTTTGCTCACAGATTATTAGTGCTGCTAGAAAGCTGTAATTTTGCACGGATATAAAGTAGCAACTATGTCGACAAAATAACAGGAAAAATTTGGAAAAAAATATCGATTGATTGGTGTTTTTTTTTCTTGTCCAACCCTATAGGTAGTGCGGATAGGTCTTATAAAATCATTGGGGAGTTGCGAAGACGGTGTTTCGATTCAGCGATATGTTTTCGAAATATTCAACTCTAAAGTGAAAAATTTTCATTAAAATAGAAATATTACGTACTTGATTTCTTCGTAACGGCTACGGAACCCTACCTTAGACGTGTCCGACACGCTCTTGGCCGGTTTATGTTTAGATGCTTCAAAGTCAGAACCATCATAATTATTAAGATAATGGAAAGATCGCGTGTTTCTAGGCTTCCAAATTTCATATTTGCTCACGAAATTTTCCAAGTACTTACTCAATGAGATATTCAGCTCTCTCTCTAAGAGAATTCTTAACATCGATGTGTTTTATATTCGCAAATTAAGTATCGTTTATTTTCTTACTTTAACATTATTTGAAACGGGTACCTAGCAGTTATTTTTCCCACCGTATTAAGTCTATATTGGCTTCTTAAGTACTTATGTTCGCTTGAAGAACAGATAACCGTTGGGGGAGAAAAGTCCTCGAGTGGCGACCACGAACCGGAAGACGAAGCGTTGGTGGACTGACGACATAGTGAGAGTAGCGGGAAACCGGTGGATGCAAGTGGCGAGTTGTCGTTCATTGTGGCGTTCTAAGGGGGAGGCCTTTGTCCAGCAGTGGACGTCTTCCGGCTGATGATGATGAAGTACTTATGTAATATAATACAAGCTGCCTTCAGTTGCCCGTATTTTACAATTTTTACTGAAACGAAAACATAAAAACCGGCCAAGAGCGTGTCGAACACGCCCAAAATAGGGTTCCGTAGCCATTACGAAAAAATTAAGTAATATTTTTCTAAGGATTTCGTATTTTATACGGAATCTTCCAAGTTTAGGTATATTTTATACCTTAGGCTGCTATTTACTCATAAACTACTAATAATTCTCAAGCAAACTTAGCCGTTATAGTTTTCCTTGAAAGTTTGATATATACTTACTACCATCCTGATTTTTTTCAAATTTTTCCACTCACCGGTTTAGATTTTAGAGGGGGGGGACGCTCGATTTTTATGAAAATTTGTACTTTAAAGTTGAATATTTCGCAAACAAATCACTGAATCGAAAAATCGTCTTCGCAACTCCCTTGAAAGACCTATCCAACGATACCTCACACAATGGGGTCGGATGAGAAAAAAAAATCACCCCCACTTTATGTCTATGGGAGGTACCCTAAAAATTTTTTTTTTTAATTTTTAATTTTACCATTTTGTCGGCATAGTTTACTTATATATCCGTGCAAAGTTACAGCTTTCTAGCATTGATAGTCCCTCAGCAAAGACGGCAGACGGCAGACAGACAGACAGACAGACAGACATGGCGAAACTAAAAGTGTTCCGTTTTTGCCATTTTGGCTCCGGAACCCTAAAAACTGAAAAAAAACGAGCTGTCATTATTTTCAAATTTTAATAACTTTTTACCTCAATCTAAAAATACAATATTCTTAGTACACTAGCTCGTTATTTATTTTCATTTATAATTTCTCTAGTCTAAGGCTGACCAATAGATTTTCTAGGTGGGCAAATTCATTACATTCTAAGGACACATCCGGTTGCTACTTTTAGAGGTGTCTAACTTCTAAAATTATACACAAAGAAGGCTTGCCAGCTCGCTCGGAGGTTTGTGTTGTAGGTTTCATTATACATGGAATCTAAATCTTATTGTAATCCTGGCCGACTCCGTGTTCTTGCTGTTTTTTATATACAGATTTGTACTGACATTGATTTTGATTGTCATTCTCGCTTGTTTTCTTGTGTTGTGATCTGAGGTTGTGATTGAATAAACTCTACTTATATATTTTGCTTAAATAAGTGTTTGAATCCAGTTCCACAATAGTTTGGCCAGTCTTGCTCTAACCCCTATTCCTTGTGTTCCGTCGATAATGCAACACTTCAGCCAAAAGTATCACTACGCCAAGTATCATCCCATAGAGAAGCAGAAGTAGAACGGGATAGCAGTCCACCAGGGATACGGACACGAAGTTGCCTCCTCGCGCAGAGCAGACCGGCTTCTTGGAGAAGATGAGGCGAAAGGCGCGGTCGTCCAAGCCAGTTTCCATGTTGCGAAATAAACTGGAATACAACACTTTAAAAAATTAATAAGGTCTTTGGACCAACGGACTTCTCGTACCTAAGATCCAAGGAAGAAAGGAAGGATAGTTAAAGACGCCCGGGTCTTTTCGCTGGCGATAGTCCGGCACTGTATGGGCTCTTCCTTTCCAGTCGTCTATAATAGATAATTATCCCGAAGCACACCCCTATTTCCTATAAAGCACCTCTTAAATCAGCTATTAATAAACTGGACAGGATCTGGGTTCAGTGGTAGTGTAGGGGTATGGCACGCAGTACAGAATGCTGAGGACCTGGGTTCGATTCCCAGCGCTGGTCTCTTTTTCTGGTTTTTCATTGCATCCATGTCTCAGTTTATACTATTATCTATTCTGTAACATGACCAAGCAATCACTTACTACTTATCTATTTGACATTGAAATTAAGCATGTATTAATTTTGTGTCTGCTATTGTATGCTCCAATGGGGCAGATTATGTGCGACTCGCTACTACTAAGTACTTGTACCAATTTCACCTACGTGTAATATCATAATCATACAATAAAGATATTAATAATATTATTATTAATAACTATTAGTCATCCCCCCCATTCCCATCTACTTCTTGTTGCTTTGGTAGGAAGCGAACGATTGGATAGGAAAAAGCCGCAATTTACCCAATTTTAAAAATCTCCTTGTAAGGAGATTCCTTCCTGCAGCTTTGCCACGGTGAGACGTCTTGATAATACGTGATCTCGCGGAGGCCACATTTTTCATGCTCGTAGAAATACTTCTCAATCACTTTGTACGCTGATCCTTGGAGGCAGTGGAAAGCAAATGGAGTCTTTCACATGAAAAACAAAACGTTTATTCTTTAAGTAGGTTGCAAAGGGCTCTTTTACATGTCACTTCTTTATACTACCAGCGCTTTCAGAAGGACCGTCATTTCTAAGAAAGAACGTGCCGCAAGAAATTTGACAGAAGTCATGTTTTCAAAACAAAAATTATATTATACGTTATGCCTATCCAATTTATTAAAAGTGTAAACAGACCGATTTCATCAAAATTCTTGTATAAACACCCACTGGATCGGATCAATAACATCATCATCATCATCATCCCAGCCTACATACGTCCCACTGCTGGGCACAGGCCTCCTCTCAGAACAAGAGGGCTTGGGCCATAGTTCCCACGTGGGCCCAGTGCGGATTGGGAACTTCACACGCACCATTGAATTGCTTCGCAGGTTTGTGCAGGTTTCCTCACGAGCTCGTGGTAAATTTAAAATGTAATTCCGCACATAAATTTCGAAAAACTCAGAGGTGCGAGCCGGGGTTTGAACCCACGACCCTCTGCTTGAGAGGCGATAGATCAAACCACTAGGCCACCACGGCTTTTTTTTTTCAATAACATATTTATCTATAATTCGTGTCTTTTAACTAGACTTCTAATCACTTTTTTTACCAAAATTAACTTGATTTGAATATTTAATTTTCATTTGAAAAATCTTCGTCAAAATCTGACGTTATTCCTTGATTGAAACATGTGTATAATCTGTAGTAGCATAGACTAGCGTAGATATGGTGGAAAATTTGTTATTTTAAAAATCGATTAATGCGCGGAAGAATAAGAGATTTTGAATTAAAAAAAAGTTACCGCTTTTATAATTGAATAAAAAGTCTTTGGAATTAAATCAAGTATTGTAAATAATAAAATACATAAAAATACGTTGATCTATTCAATTAATAAATAATCAATTTACTGAACAGATTAATTATATTGCAATAGGTTCTAGGTTTTACATCACTAAATGTCTATGGTCGGGTCATTAACCTTTGTTTACGCTTGTCATAAATTGGATTGGAATACAATATACAAATAGACTTTGCAAATATTACAAGAACATTGAGTAAAGACAGTCATATCATTTAGCTATCCAGATTCAAATCCATCCAGCCCTTTTTGGCGTGAAGTAGTAACAGACAATACACACAACATCAATTAAATATTCTTAAAGAACTGGCTGAAAATATTTTGGTGTCATATTGTGATGCCATGTACATTTTAAACGTGAAATATAAATATTACCTTTTGCAGGTGACGAACTCCATCCTCCAAGTTATAAAAATTAGGTTTGGAGCCCTTGGGCACTATTTTCTTCTCGTAAATCGCTTTTCTTACTGGTTCTTTTTGAATCTAAAAATAAAACAAAAATTTGTTCTGAAAAGTTGAACATTTCGCAAACGAATAACTGTATCGGAAAAATCGTCTGCACCATCCCGTATTGATTTTAAAAGACCTATCTAAAGATGCCCTACATTAAAGGTTAGACGAGAGAAAAAAAAACTACCCTACTAAAAAAGTTTTATTTTAAAGATTTCATTTTATTACTTTGTAACATATTTTATCCATGCATAATTACGGCTTTCAAGCACGAAATAGTTTCTAAGCTAAGCCGCAGACGGACAGACGGACATGGCGAAACTATAAGTTCCTTTTTATGGAAGACCGTTATTAAGGTTAACTCTGTTCGTGATGGATGTTTCTAGCAATCATGTTTCACGATAGTTTAAATGAAACTTATACGTCCCAGCCTATTTTCGTCCCACTGCTGGGCACAGGCCTCTTCTCAGAATGAGAGGCCTTGGGCCGTAGTTCCCACGCCAGCCCGTGCGGACTGAGAACTTCACACATACCATTGAATTACTTCACAGGTGTGTGCAGGTTTCCTCGCGATGTTTTCCTTCAGCGTAAAGCTCGCGGTAAATTTCAAATTTCGCACATGAATTTTGAAAACTTAGAGGTGCGGGCCGGGTTTTGAACCCCCGACCCTCTGCATGAGAGGCGATTGGTCAAACCACTACGCCACCACGACTTTTTTACTTGAAACTTATATAAAGGTCAATAATTTTTAAGTGCAAAGTTTACATTAAAGCGTTAAGAGATGAAAGAAATTTACTGAAAAATAGTGTCTGTTATACGGCGTGTCCTCAACTCCCAGTTCCAACTTAGAATACAGCAGGTCAGAGAGGGTCCGTATCTGACCAGAGCTGGACTGCAGAAGCACCACGATGTTTGCGGAGTACGCGGTGTAGAGGAACAGGAACATGAGAAATAGAACGAAGATGACGAAGCGGCCCAAGGTACCTGGTGGAAGAGAACTGTAGAGTTAACACAAAATATCTGATAGATTTGCTAACAGAATAGGTAGCACTCTTCTTTGATAAGCTTAATACTCTTATCTACCATGCTGACGACGATAGACTCTAGCTTAATTGCGGTATAGCCCCCTGAGGCCCGACGCAAAATTTCTGTTTTCACAATTTGAACCGAACACCAATCAAGTAAAGTGCAATTTTTTTATATCCTCATGTGAGGACCAGGGGATCTTGGAGGATAGAAAAAGAGGTAATGTAATAAGTCCTGGTTTATACTGCACCACTCTTGCGCAACATTCAAACAAACTTTGTTGGTGATTATTGGTCTCAGCATCTATTCAGAAAAAGTAATATTCATTTTCATCATATTCATTGTATTGTTTATTATTTGTAGTTACCTTTAAACTCCACGGTGCTTCCTTGCTGAGTGATAGCACTCACAACGACCACAGCCACGTCACTAATCGGGATCAACGTTGACGTTTTTAATACATCGCACGTGTGTAACAACTTGGGTGGTGCTTAACCTTGGTCTTTTCGACGTTGTGCGTCCTGAACTAATTGTAATCATCGCCATACTGATACTAGACCGCTACTGTCCTGCGTAATGACATGTAATTGCAAGTTCATACATAAAGTCTAGGTCTTAATGTGAAAATGAGTCATTGCCCGTAATGATACGCATGGCGTAGCAGCAAGACCACATGATGCATGTCGCATGCTGATCTAAGGTATCCAATAAAATATTTGCAGGAATTATATTTTTTCTTTTACAAATATAAAATTTTAATCGCAAATGTGATGAAAAACATTGTATACATGTCGCACGGGCGGTACTAGAATTACGAACATCGACTCATTAAAAGCCGGCTTATAATAGACTCGTTAGTATTTCCTTATTTAGCTCCCTCAAGACACAATGTATTATTCAGAAACAGTAGCATAATTTGAACTTTACGAGAACGGTAATTTAAGGCTACGCTAGCTAAGCTAGTAAAACTCGTCGCACGCGCTTGCAGTTAGCACTGCTTATACTATTGTTCAATAGGCTTCCACTCGCTACGTGAAAACTGCGTCAGCTAGCGTAAGCCTTACAGTTCACCAAAGATAGGGCGAGCTGCCAGAGTGGCCCCTCAGCAAATTTACTATAAATAAATAAATAAATATCACGGGACACTTGAAACCAATTGTATTGTTTATTATTTGTAGTTACCTTTAAACTCCACGGTGCTTCCTTGCTGAGTGATAGCACTCACAACGACCACAGCCACGTCACTAATTTTCGGGATCAACGTTGACGTTTCACGATCTTCCTGTTAATTGACATCATCATCTATATTATCATCCATATTACTATTATTATTGTTAGGATTATACATAGTATTTTTTTAAATTCCCGTAACTTTGACAAGTGGCTCAGTTCATCGTTAGAAACTACCTGGTACTTAACTTATTAGTTAAAACGATTAAATATAATGAGTTCACAGTCATCGTAAAAAATCTAATTCTAAAGTTCACAAACTTGAGTTATGAATCAAAAACAATTTATAAATTGAGAACGTTTTGGACTGTGTTACTGTGTTATTTATCTGTTAAACAGTAAGTTTCTCAGAAAAATCAACTTCATTCGACCTATTGAATGATCCCTTAAAGTTAACGGAAGCAACAATATTATAACACATTGTACACCGTAATTGATACAAATCAAAAATATCAGCTTTTGTACTGAAATGATGTATAAGAAACATACCTCATCCCTAAATTTCCTCTTCTCCCAATACGCATTGACATACATAACGGTAATCATAATGACGACAAAGGATCCAAAACAGTACCATACTGAGCCATTAAAAGGCAGAAGATACAAGTTATTCTGAAAAGACAAAGGTGGCTCTCGAAAGATAAACTTAACAGACGAAGCTATGGGATGCGTCAGAAACTCCAGAACCGACATGCGTTCCTTATTTATAAACATTACTGATCCTGTGAACAAAAGTAGGTAATGTTTAATTTTATAAAGTTTCATCATGAATGACCATGTCGTCGATATAAATTTTGGTAATGAGACTGTGGATCTACATGATTATTATTCATACAGTATAAGAAAAGAAGAAGAGATAATGTGTCAGTTTTAGAGTCAATGAGCTAAGCTACAATCCTAAGATTAGTACATTTAATAATGATGATGATGATGATGATAATTTAACCTGAAAGTTCAGCTTCCCCTTGCACCATGTGCCCGAGAATGCCGGTCCAAGACCCGTTGATGTAGTATCCCCAATCGACAGCGTATATCATTTTTCTGGTCGCGTTAATGAAGTCGTAGAGAGACGTCAGTTGGCGGTATCCACATTTGGATATGGTATCTATATCAGGATATCTGTGTAGGAAAATTGATTTTTTTATTCGGCTGGATGGCAAACGAGCAAGTGTGTCTCCTGATGGTAAGAGACTACCACTGCCCATAGACACTTGCAACACCAGGGGTATTGCAGATGCGTTGCCAACCTAGAGGCCTAAGATGGGATACCTCAAGTGCCAGTAATTTCACCGGCTGTCTTACTCTCCACGCCGAAACACAACAGTGCAAGCACTGCTGCTTCACGGCAGGATTAGCGAGCAAGATGGTGGTATCAATCCGGGCGGACCTTGCAGAAAGTCCTACCACCTGCATCTGTTCTGTTTTTTGTACTTACTAGTATAATTTAAGGAAAACTGTTAATCTAAAATATCGGAGCCACTTCTTTTGCCATAACTTCATTGATCATAAAAATTTACTTATCATACGTACGTTTGCTATAAAATATATAGCACCGTGCTAGCTGGATTTTTAAACTTACATATAATGCAGTAGGTTAGATTAGTTTAATTATCAATTCTGGTTTTACTCGTATTGAACTGATGTGATGTTGATGTGATGATAGAGTCGGAAGCTACGCACTGAAACTCCAAGACAGAATAACATAACCTAGCCATGTCTAGGCTTGTTAGAATAGTCTTGTATTTTGACTAAGAATGTAGGTATCCAGGGTCTAAATGATGAGGTTATATGAGTACAATAAAATGTTTTTTTATTGAATACCACATTAAAGCTTAACCTAAGGCACAGGTTGTACCTATTTAGGAAGAAGCGTTTCAGTCAAGTGGACAATGTAAAAGATGTTTTGGAGATTATTATTATAGTAAGGTAAGTCCAGAAAACAGAGGAACATGGAGAAAAAACTTAAAGCAACAATAGTCAGGCAGTTACCATTACAAGTGTGTTTTTAGGTTTTTAAACTATAATTGTTTTATTGAGTGCACATTTACCTCAAATCATCCAAGTTATTAAAGGTGTTGTTGTCAGTAATCACAACGGAAGTGGTTATGGTCTCAAGCGCAAGGTTTTTACGTCTCATTGGTATTGTCATTTCCATGACATGCCTTGACCTGACGAGACCGACGTTCGCTGTCCAAATGCCATAGTTTTCTATGATCCAGTCGCGATGTGGCTTTATTTTGTAAACTGTAAATCCAGATTGTCGCATTTTTAAAACCTTCAAAATTAACATGTAAATAAAAGAGGTAGTTCTTTCACATGGTACATGAAAAAAAGGAAAAAAAAATTACAATTTTTGATGTGACTTGTTGTTATAATTTATATATATTATCTTCTTTTCTTTCTATGCTAGGCCTTACCTAAATCCACACTGTAACTGTCATTTAGATTATGTCGTGTGATGTATACTTCAGAGTCAGGTAGAATATGTAAGTCATTTAATTCTGAAGGCACATTTTTATCGGTAATTGCCAAACTTAGTAGAAACCATCTGAATGGTTTGCCGAACAATTTGCTAAAATTTCCCTTTAAAATGAATTAAGCAAAATGTTAATTATTTTATTGGCAACAAAAATTGGCTAAAGAAATATTTTGTGAAGCAGTTAGCAAATATTTATTTACCTGTTGAAGGACTTCAGTTATTCCAGGACATGCTAAGTCAACCAGAAATATGTTTTTTTCTTTAATTAGAAGATCTTTAGTATCTGTCATATTAGTAAATTTTATAGATTTGGCATTTGATGCAATAGCCAGATCAGACATCAACTGTTTTTTCATCACTGAAAAAAATTGTCACATTGTTTGTTTTTTTTTTCGTAATTCGTTATCATAATTATTAATATTACTATTGAAAAATACTCGTAGTGGCACAATTCATGCTAAACAGTAATCATCAACTTCTAAATATTAATTATCTTTAAAACAGTTGAAATCTGCTTACCAGGTTTCCAACACAAATTAGCTATAACATTAGAAGGCTGATGAAAGCTTCCAAGAACATCAACAATAATTTTGATTTCATTTTCTTTTGACACTGCTACGATTATTAGTAACCACAACAAAATAAGTTTTAATACGCTCATAATTAACTTTGAATAAATTCACTTGCACCTAAAAATCTCCCTGTGGTACACCTCAACGCGTGGTTAGCACAACAGCGGAAGTCATTGATTTCTTTTCTGCAATAATATCTTCTGGTAATATCAAGTTAAATAAGGAAGCTTTGGAGGTTTAACTACGTTTGCTTAATAGAAATCAGCAGATAATTGATGCATAGATAATTCAAACGGCTGTGGCAAGTCTGCTTACATAAATGGTGGTTGTGGATACAATGTGCCTATTAATCGAGTAGGCACGTCCACTTTGATGTGTGCATAAGTAATAGATTGTAGGGCAAGAATAACGTAGCATTACACTGATGTTAAGTTGGTTTTTCAAATACTATATTAGTTAATAAATTTTAGAAGAGTGAGGTATCACACAGATTAGCCTCCTAACCAATATTAGTAAAGTTTTTTTGTGTAACAGTATGTATGTATGTAAACTCTTTATTGTACAAAATAAAAGAAACAAAACACAATTGACAAACTTTGAGATACTTGTACAAAGGCGGACTTATCCCTTTAAGGGATCTCTACCAGTCAACAGTTACTTAGTATTAAAAGGTCTGCGGCGTTTTCCTGTCATTTTAGTTTCGTCATTAGTATCCCAACAAATCGTTTCTTCGGTAGAATAAGCGCATGCTCGTAGTTCTTACTTTTTTTTTTTCATTTTCTGATTGTTAGACAATTATTCCTTTGTACAGTCAGCGTCAAAAGTAGCGGATCACTTTTTTACTTTGTCTTATTAGCACAATTGGTAAAGTATGGTGTAAGTACATCGACATCTATGTACCTTACGGCACTAGACTGGCTGTTTGGAACAAAACGCGCGGCGCATCAATCATCAATATTACTTTGACACAACCGCTGTCACGGACGACAACAGACTATATTATATACTCGTAAAACCGCGCTGTGAACTGTTTTTGTGCGCCGTTTTGATGTAAGAAACATGCACTCTAGTACATAGATGTCAATGTGTAAGTACGTGGCTGTAAAACGAGAAAGTACAAAAGTAAGCAGCTACTTTTGATGCTGACGTACTACCGAAGGTACGACATTAACTTTTTTTTTAAGACAACTATGCACTTGTACTACCAAAAGTACGCAATATTGTTCAAAGTGATGAACCTCTGCCGCGTACACTGGCATACGAGTCGCGAGACGAGGTGAGAGTGTGACCGACCAGACGCGTGCACCTCGCATCGCTCCTCGCCTCGACCCTCGCAGCGCTTTCGTCCGGAGCGGTTTTTGGGCACAAGTCAAAGGACCCCACGACGAACGCGAGCTTGGTGTTTACATTCGCGTTCTCGCTTCTTTCGAATTTGAACCTTGTGCTGCGCAAGTTGTGAGCTCAAAGACACTGAACTCGCCACGAGAGTGTAAACAGGAAGCTCATTTACCATCGATCACGCGAGCCGCGGACCGAGATACGAGACGAGGCGAGAGTGTAAATCCCGTGATTTAATGGTTTATGAAAACGAAAGATAGTATCTATGCTAAATCTTGTTTAGTCAAAATAGTTGCGATGTCTACTGTCGTCGTTTTGGTAATAACCATTGGAGGATAATGACGCTTAACTCATGCGGTTAAAATGCTGAAATATTCGCCCTTAAATTAATTTATCGGAAAGTACCTACGATTATTACGATACAACACAAATTATAACCTACTATAATTTAACGTACTTCAGGAAGGGAGGAGGTTCTATTTGTTCGACTGTATATTTTTTTTTACATTTATATTAGGTATAGTGTATGTTTTTATGCATGTTTACCGATTTTTCACTTTTTATTTTGTATGTTTTTGGATGTTTAATATGTATTTAAGTATGTATTTATCTATATAAGAATTTAATTTATAAGGGTATAGATTAAATTAAATTAAATATAAATAATAATAAGAAGACAAAGAAAACTTACCTAAGGAACCTTAACTAAATATATTAACTCTTTATTGCACACCAACACATAGTAAGCAGTACCGAAAACATAGGTATAATATATACATAGAGATTTTCTAAGGTAAGGAATAGGCGGCCTTATCGCTTCAGAACGATCTCTTCCAGGCAACCTTTACAATGGACAGGTACATCGTCTAAGGTAAGGACCAAGTAAGGACCCAATATATTTTCATCAGTCTGTCAGTCAAAAATAGTTACACAGTCGTCATTCTGACAGGAATGATGGACTTAATAAAGGGCTCCATGCACCAGACCGATGTCGCTTCAGACCGATCGAAACGACAAATCGATAGTGTATGTCAAGATCGCAGATCAAAGACGATGTCAGAGATCGCAACAAAATCCCATGCAATCATGAATATCGTAACGATGAATCGACAGTGTATGAATGGCTCACGATTCAGTCACGATTTTCAGCAGATCGATCGTACAGACGAATCGTACCGTATATGGGACCCTTAACAGGTGCCAGAATAAGCGTGTAACCAGTGTCTAAGTTCAGTGTCTGCTGACATTGTATCGTAAAACGAATTGCAATTTATATTTTCAATTATGTTGTGCCATGAAAGCGTGAAATTTGCATACTATTAACATAGATTTCCTGAGTCTGGCATCAACGATAGAAGTAAATAAAGACTGTTTATTTTTATGCTTAAGTTAAAATGTTATCACTAATGCTATTCACTGTATAATTTTGCTTCGTAGAAGTTACAATACGCGTTAATTTGTTTTTTTTTCACTGAACTTCTTCGGTAAACATGTTTTGTGACTTTTTGAGCTCAAATGCTATTCAAAAGTGCTTCCATAATATTTTTACTTTCAGTGATTTATTTTCAATGTAAGTTAAATTAATATAAACCTTTACCGTATAAGGTATAATAGGTAGGTAAGATAGGTGTAGGTAAGGTATCCATACAGTTACTCGTATAGAGTACGATGAGTTATGATTTATGAGAATCTCTTAATTATAGTAGTTCAGAATTGAGATATTATTTTAAATTTGCTTCAAAATGATTATCGTTTAAAAAATTGCAGTGATCACTAAAAGCTTTATAGCACAGTTAATTGTTTTGTTATAACTCATTCTTGCCCATAAAACACACGAACTTAAGAGATAACAAGGTGTACAAAAGCAAATTTATCCTATGATTGCTTTTTTTGGAGTGTTTTGTATTTTTTATTTCAACAAATTTGTTACTTTTACGGTATAGGAGAATATTATATTAGCATAGAAGAAATTTGTGTCTAGACTCCTGTTCAGCGGTGGTGTAGGGGTTATAGCACGCAGCACGGAATGCTGAGGACCTGGATTCGATTCGCAGTGCTGGTCTCTTTTCCTGGTTTTTCTGTGCATCCATGCCTCAGTTTGTATGTTTGACAAACTTATCCTTTAAAGAATAAACCTTTGAAAGATATACGAATCATCAGAAACAAGAGTAGACTACAGTGAAAAGAGAAAGGACCGATATTTTTTATTATAGTTACCTATGTAAAGCTGGATCTGTACAAAACCGATAAAGAGACGCCGCCGCCCGCGCCGCGTAAAATCTATTCAAAAACGTCACTGCCGCGATGGTTATTTTTTATATTGCTTATAATTGTATTATTTTGTCAAGTATGGCTGCCAACGGTGTACAGTAACTGCGAGTTGGGTCGCCGACAAGACAGACCCAGACCGGTAAGAAAATTATTTTTCACACCTCTCAGTCAGAAATGTAACAGGGATCAAAGAGCAACTTTTCTGTTCAAGGCTTTTCTAAGTATTTTTTTTTTGCAATTGCAATATTTTTAAATTGATAATTATAAAACCACGTCAATTTCTATGCTGGTACGCTCAGGATTCTACTTCTATTGTAGAATCATTCGCTACATTCTGGATTTAATGTACCACCCTCGCCGTAAATACATAATTTTGCTCCCTTGTGACACAAATAACTATTAAAAACTACATTTATGTAATCAAATCAGTCTATGTCAGCTCTGATGTGTTTTTTTTATTATTCGCATAATGATACATTTTGACCACGCAGAATGTTCAATACAAACAGATTGATTTGATTTTATTGATTTATTGCACATAAATTTATTTACACAGCATTACAGTTATTACTAATACACTGTGAAACTACATTAAACATATAAAATTCATTTATTGAATCAGGCGTTACTTTGCGGAGGCCCATATCAATGAACTAAAATAATTTCCTTGCTCACCCGCGACCTTACGATAGCTAAGCTTATGCAAAATATGCGTGTTCATGCAGTTCCTCCACCTCCACACTGAACGCTTGCGGGTGAGCAAGGAAATTATTTTAGTTCATATAAAATTCAATATAAAACATAAAAACAAAAAACATCAGCTAGGAACACTGGTTAGCCTGTCATCCATCATCTCACAAAACATCAGGCTCTGACGACACACGGTAGCCCAACGCCCCGCAAATATGTCACAGTCTGGCATCGCCGCCAGGAGCGCATTGACAGACACCCGTTACCCGGACAGATAACTGTTGGGAGAGAAAGTTCCCCAGTGGCGACCGCAAACTGGTAGATGAAGAGTTGGCTGGCCTCCTACTAGGTGGACTGGCGACATCGTGAGAATTGCGGGCAACCGGTGGATCCAATTGGCGAGTTGTTGTTCATTGTGGCGTTCTAAGCGGGAGGCCTTTGTTCAGCTGTGGGCGTCGTCCAGCTGATGATGCTGATGATTATGACAATAGTTCTTTCTTTGCCAGCCGTTTGAAAGTCGTCGGAAGTGGAGGTTTCCTGGTCCAGCTCGTCGGCCGAAAAATGTCACAACCGAAGAACCTTTTAATCCCAGGAAGGAAAATGTGAAGTAACAGTCCCATTGATTATTTACATTTTGCTTGCGCCTTCACTCGGTTTACAAGACTCCCATGGGGATCCCATCAGGTGAACCGCCTGCTTGTTTGTCCCCTCTTTTTCTCTCTCTCTCTCTCTCATTATTTACATGAACGTGCCGACACAAGATTGGTCGATGACCTGCCAACTGCAGCGTGAAAGCCACGCACGCACATTCGCCTTAACTCAGTGGCACATGCACCCGAAAATTACCCATCTAGAAGCCAGTTTAATTTTTATTTTATTTAATTTATAAAGTTGATTCGTATAATTAAAAAGAGCAGCTTGAGGCTTAATTAAAACTTCCAGCATGTCCGTACGAGACAGTAACGATTATTTAAAATATTATTTGACTTTTCCCTAGCTTCACAGGCACCCCGCACGTAGATGACATATGTACGACGAAAGAGAAGCCGCCAATACCAACAACAACACTGTTTCGTGTCTCTTTCACCGAAGACTGCGATTACCTAGCGTTCTACTGCATGAGGGCTTACGTGTAAGTTCAGTGCAGAAGCATTCCTTCATCCTCCCGCCAAATGTTGATGCTGGTCTGTCTCTACATATACTCTAAAGACAGGCCAGCGTTCTTTCAGATCAGGATTTTATCTCATCTCCGGAACACTTCATTACTGGGCACAAGCTCACAGAATGAGAAGACTCAGTGTTAGTTTCCACGCGAGCCCAATGTGGATTGGGAACATCAGGACATACCAAAAATTTGCTTCACAGGTTTAACATTAAGGTATCTTCGTGACGTTTTTCTTCACCAAAAAGCCCATGATAAATTTCAAATGTAGTTTCACATAACTCAGGGGTTTACACCTACGACCTTCACTTACGACCACGAAGCTCCCGCGGCTTTTTTGGTCCTTTCAGCGAATTACGGTTGCTTGCATGAGTTGACTATGTAGCTGGGGCCCGTATTTTTAATACAGCTAATACGGTATCTACGTCTCTGGTGGTATCCTAGCTTGTCTTAGACGTATCCTGTATACTCGTAAAAATTATTGGAAACGTTTGTATCTAACTGCGGCAATGTCTTGCTTACCTGAGCAGATCGCTCGGCAATGGGCCCTGTATCGTTGATACTGCTGATACGGCAGTATCTACTCCGCTGAAATTGGCATACTTTGCCCAGGAGAGTTTTTGAGTATCGTCACCTTCCAAAAGACCAAGTCGATAGACCCTATAGGCCTACACAAGGTAACTACTGATCAAAAGAAGATCTTATGGACGCAGCGTAAGATCAGTCATTTGTAGGGCTAGTTGGCAGAGGCTTCTATCCAGCAGGGACGTCTTTTGGCTGTGGAGATGAAATATTACATTAATATGGACATTAACCTGCATCAATATCTGTCACTGCGGAGCGTTCAAAAATATCTGACATGTGCTGCTGGCCTTAGAAATAGAATCGTATCAGATATTTATGCACGCATTGTGTGTCAGATTAGTGCTGATGGCTGTACAGATACACCGCACCTTGTTATTATGATTATTTACAGTACCGGTGCCGTTTGCGGACGCACACTTTACTATCAGTATGAATCGTTTGAAAACTATTGTATGTTGGACTACGTTAACTGCATGGAACGATATGAAGGTGAGGCAAATACGGCTATTAGTCTAGGCAACAAAATGGTTTTACATTAAAACGTAACAACGTAACTTCTACCTAAGTAAGATTGGTTTTTGGAATCTTTTTGTATTTTTTATTTCAATTCCAAATTTTTACTTTTACGATCATCCCGTAAAACCTAAATTGAAAATACAAACTGAAATATAGATGCACAGAAAAATAAGACCATCACTGGCAATCGAACCCAGGTCCTCGGTATTCCGTACCGCGTGCTATACCGCTACACCACTGATGGTCAACGGTACCGACACGAATTTCCCCTATGCACCTCATATCTCAGCTTGTTTGTTTCTTATTTAGCCACTTAAGCAGTGACGCTAGCGACATCTATGCCGTAGCCCTCATCGAGAAACTTTTTCGGCACTCCATTGGAAGTAACCGCTCACCCGGACAAGAGATATCGTTACTAAGCAATCAAATTAAGATTGTTTTTTTTTTGGATTCTTTTTGTATTTTTTTATTTCTACCTAAGTACTTTTCGTTTTCCTTAAATTCAGTTACGTATCACCATTAAGAAATTCGCCACCAATATGCGCAAAATGTGTTACTGTGGTGGCCCGAGCATAGTTTTTTTTCGTTTTTTTTTTTGCAGTTTGGAAAGTCGTGCATATGGGAAAGTGCTTTGTTGTCGATGCTTTCAAGGATTACGAGCGTGAGTTCCCATACATCTTTTTCAGATTATAAATTTTCATTCAATTTACTTTTTGAATGAATGATGACTGAATTAAAATGTAAAAATAAACAAATATGGAAAAAATGATGAGTGAATTAAGATATTATGTGAATATTGAATGAATGATAAGTGAATTATTATTATCAAATCAAACATTTATAGTAATGATAATGACCATAAGCGTATGGTAGCAAAACATTTGGTTTCTGGATATGGACCTCCACGAACTAGGTATAAGATTACACCTAAAAAATTTAAATATTTTAGTGATAATTGAATGAATTCATTTTGCATAAATGAATGAATGAATGACTTATTTTATTTAAAGATGGCAATCCAAACAGAAAAGTCAAAATAAATCCATTTGTCCTTTTTTTCAGAATATTCATACAAGGATGATTACTATTTAAGACATATGGTTGTTAAGGGTACGTGAAAATAAATGAAGATAAATTTAAAAAAAATGTTTCTTTTATTTCTTTATTTAAATTGTTTACTAGTTTTGGCCCGCAACTCCGTCCGCGCAAAGTTCTAATTTGTGGTGTAGCTTTTCACCTCTTTCTTTCCATAAAGCTTTTAAATAGAAAACTGGTTTTTAGCCGTTATAATTATCTACTTGCATGAAAACATTGATGACTAATTATAATTACGGAGATAATAGCCTTTTTAGGGTTCCGTAGCCAAAATAGCAAAAGCGGATCCCTTATAGTTTCACTATGTCTGTTTGTCCGTCCGTCCGCGGCTTTGCTCAGGGAATATCAATGCTAGAAAGCTGTAAGTTTTCACGGATATATATGAAAAGTATGCCGACAAAATGGTACAATAAAAATTAAAAAAAAAAATTTTTTTTTAGCGTACCTCCCATAGACGTAATGTGGGGGTGATTTGTTTTTTCTCATCTAACCCTATAATGTGGGGTATCATTGGATAGGGCTTATAAAACAATTAGGGGATTGCGAAGACGATTTTTTAAGTTCATTGATTTGTTTGCGAAATACCAAACTTTAAAGTGCAAATTTTCATTAAAATCTTGCGTTCCCCCCCCCCCCCTCTTAAATGTAAACCGGTGGGAGGAAAATTTAAAAAATTCAGGATGATAGTAAGTATATCAACTTACAAGAAAAACTATAATGGTTAAGTTTGCTTGAGAATTATTAGTAGTTTAAGAGTAAATAGCAGCCTAAGATATAAAATATACCTAAACTTGGAAGATTCCGTATAAAATACGAAATCCTTAGAAAAATATTACTTAATATTTTCGTAATGGCTACGGAACCCTATTTTGGGCGTTTCCGACACGCTCTTGGTCGGTTTTTATTGAAGTGAGATTTGAATAATCCTCAAACACACACAGTCACAAGGCACATACAGGTATATTTATATTTATCTCGCTTTGCTTGCTTCAAACAAAGGTTTTTCCGAACCAGTTACTTGTAGATTATTCGACACTCAGTGCTTGTTATAGCCTAAATAGAATAAATATATTTAGACTTAGCCTTTGAAGTGTCAAAAATCGACCGGAGATTGCTTGGCAACATATTATTATGGTATGTCTGATCTGTTAACCAAATTTGTTGCAAGCTCGTAGGTTGCAAGATTTTAATATTTCCCTTTCGCGTTTATAAGTTTGTTGCGACAAAACATTACTGCAGAAGATGCAATGCAAAGATTGTGCCAAATTAATCAAATTTCAATTTATATTTTCAATTATTTTCTGTCATAAAAGCGTGAAATTATGAGCACATAATATTTATTCTGGTACCAACGTAAAGTAAATAATGGTTTCATTTTAACTACAGAGTTAAAATGTACAATCATGTTATTATACTTCTGCTGTGTAATTTTGCTTCTTTGAAATTACAATATGCGTTAACTTGGACTTTATTCGCTTAATTTCTTACATAAACTAGTTTTGTGATTTCTGGAGCTCAAATGCAACTGAAAAGCGTTCCTAAAATATTTTTATTTTCACTGATTTATCTCCAACGTAAGTTATAATAAACTAGAGTTTACCCGCGGCTTCGAACGCGTAAACTATTCAATCTGGTAGTTACAATTGAAATTCCGGGATTTAAAATAAATCCCGTGGGAATTCCCGAAATTTATATCGTAATCTGCATTGAGTGTTGTGTTAAGAACAACTATCCCGTGGGAATATTGGAATAAAAGAAGCCTATGTGTTATTTCAGACATCCAGCTATCTACATACCAAATTTCATGACTCTAAGCCTAGCGGTTGTTATTTCCAGATTTCATCCCTATCCCGTGGGAAAAAGTAGCCTATGTGTTCTTCCATATGTCCAGCTATCTACGTACCAAATTTCATCCAAATCCATTTAGCCATTATAGCGTGAAGGAGTAACAAACACACACACACACACACACACACAAACTTTCTCATTTATAATTATAATATAATAAGTAGGATAAATAGGATTAGTAGGATAGTCAGTCACCTGCTTATAGAACTAGTGAATAATGTTTTTTCATAGTATCAAGATACCTAAATACGAACTTTTCCGACAAAATACATTATTCATTACTTCTGCTTTGCACAAAAACAGTGATAATAAAAAATCACAAAAGGTTTACGAACACTTTCTTATGCATAGCTACAAGTCTGCAACTGGAGTGGAGAGTGGAGATGGGCGTCTAAGTTAGTAGTTGGATGGTCTTGAAATTTGGCATACTTATGCAAATCGCGTACAATAATCTGGCAGTGACATCCTGGTAGTCCGGCCAGGATCGCCTCCACGGGACGGAACTCTTCAACGGTTAATGGCATCGACTTGAAATTTGGTACGCAAAATAATGTAGTTGGGGTGACAAAACAAGTACAGCCAACAAAAAGTACAGTCAGCAAAAAAAGCTTCTATAAAACAATATTTTTTCATCATAAACTTATTTATGTAGAAAAACCTCGTTCAGCTGAGCTGTTCCCACTAAAGCTGTGCTGCGATGACGATAGATATTTGAAGAGTTTACCTCTCACATCAACGACAGCAGCAGAGAATACTTTATTGTATAGTGACGGAGCAGTTATAGGGGATCATTACAAGCTTTTATTTAGTTTCGCCTGTCGCGTTATCTGTCTGTCTGTAATCAAATCTTGCAAGTAAAATTCGACCAACTTCCAGTAATAACATTGACAATACAATAATCTGGCAGTGACATCCTGGTAGTCCGGCCAGGATCGCCTCCGCAGGACGGAACTATTCAACGGTTAATGGCATCGACTTGAAATTTGGTATGCAATTGTAGTTTGGCTGTGACAATACAAGTACAGTCAACAAAAAGTACAGCCAGCAAAAAATCTTGCATGAAAAATTTAATTTTTACCAAAAACTTATTTTTTATATTGTTTCAAGTATGGCTTCCAACGGTGTACAATGGCTGTGCGTTAAGCGGTCGTCGACATGTCAGACGCAAACCGGTAAGAAAATGATTGCTCATTGTGGCGTTCTCTTTCCAGCAGTGAACGTCTTTCGGCTGATAATAAAGCTAGGGACACACTTATCGCTTTTGTAATTGTTTGTTACATTTCTTTTGTTTTATGTTAGTTTTAATGTAAATAATGTTGTATTTATTTTATCTCTTTTGAGTATTTCTGTTTTGTCTCTTAACCGCACGTAATTTTCCGCTTATCCTCTATATAACCAAATGTTTTTCCTAACTAGGTTAGCTGGAAGAGATCCCTTTTTAGGGATAAGCTCGCCTTTGTTCTCCTCTCTGTGTATTTGTATTTTTATTTTTATTTTTATGTGCAATAAAGAGTTTACATACATACATACATACTTATCCTACGTACGCAATGTTATGCAATGCATTAAGAAATCTGGACCATGATAATTGTATGCTAAGAAACATAAGCGTCGTCCTGTATCCGAGCTGCGGTACCTTTAGTGGACGTCTACCTGTCGCGGTCGGACACGAAGACGAAGGAAGAGAAGGTCTTCGAGCACATCCACGAGGCAGCTCGGGGTCGGTAGAGCCAACAATTTTCGCTCTTAGGGAAGCAAGGATAAAAATCCCTAAATAACTTTTTTTTTCGTTACGTATTTTTTGTGTTTTCAGGGTCTTTTTAGTGTTTTTTTTGTATAATTTGAATTTTACAGCGCATTAGTTTTACTGTAATGCTGTATTTTTTTTTATTGGCAATTGAACGAATAAATTAATGTTTGTAAGCATACAAATATCAGGGTCCAGATTTCATAATGCATTGCTCACGTTGCGTACGTGGGATAAGTGTATCCCTAGCTTAAGGTAGACTTCCGACTAGAGCGGCTCTATCGCAACGGCCGCAGCGTCAGAGCCGCTGCGTCAGTGTCGCAGCGGCTCTGACGCAGATTGGCTTCCGAACAGCGCGACTCCGGTGTCAGTTTGTTGTTATTCCGTGCACAATAACCTCAAGCCCACGTGCGATCCCAGCGATCCCAGCGATTGCGCGGCAGTTCTTGCGCAAACATGGCACGGCTGCTATCGCTCGGCGATACTGACGCGGCGCCACTGTCGCGGCGACAGTGAGGCTGCGTTCGAACGTCAGTTCATACGTTTCCGTACTGCATAATACTATCGCTCTATCGCCGCGTTACTGTCGCTGCGTTAGTGACGCCGGAGCCGCTCTACTCGGAAGTCTACCTTTAATGATATAATATAATATGGCCTATACCTTTAATGATACTTTAATGATATAATAATGATATATAATTATTAGACGACCAGATGACCTAGTAGTGAGAGAACCTGACTACGAAGCTTGAGGTCCCGGGTTCGATTCCAGGGTCGGGGCAAATAATTGTATGAAAAATACGAATGTTTGTTTTCGGGTCTTGGGTGTTTAATATGTGTTTAAGTATGTATCAATCTAATTAATTATATTTGCCCGTTGCTTAGTACCAATAACACAAGCTTTGCTAAGCTTACTTTGGGATTAGGTCAATTGGTGAGAATTGTCCCGTGATATATAAATTATATTTTTTTTTCTTTATATTGGTTTCTTTATATATATTTTTTTTTTCATTATAATGATGACGATGACGTATTTTTTCTTCTTGTTGCCAGCCATATGAGAATCGTCGTCAGTGGAAATTCCCCCGTCCCGCTCGTCGACCGAAAAATGTCACAACGGAAGCGCCTTTTGAACCCCAGAGGGAAGATGAAGAGAAGTAAGCCTAATTTATTATTTACTAGAGTTTACCCGCGGTTTCGCACGCGTAACTATCCGATCTGTTTGTTACAATTGAAATTCCGGGAATTTACAAAATTCCCCAGGCAATTCTCAAAGTTTATATCGTAGATATAACTGTCAAAAATTTCATGACTCTAAGAGGCTGTTTCACCATCCATTGATTAGCGTTAGCCGACAGGACTCTATTTGAAGGGCCGGTAAGGCACTTGTCTCACCGCCAGCGAGGATACGATTGGCTATCGACTATTTTCTCGCTCAAGAAACGATCAAAAGATATATAAGATCCTGTGTGAGTAAAAGAGACACATATATTAATAGTTGATCGCTGGCTGTTCACACTGTCGGCGAGAACTCACTCTTACATCTTTTCTCGCAGCGACAAGAGCTATAAAACTCGCTGAGATATAGATACTCGCTCAGCGATGTCAGCTTGGCGGCCGCCCCGCACGAGCGAGTCGAGTGGAGCGAGTAATCGCCCGTCGCACGCGAACACTCGCTTACAACCAAGCGATAAAACTACACTCGCTTCTCGTTGCTCGCCCACTCATTTCTAGTTACTCGCTCTACTCGCTTCTCGCTCATCGTCGGCGGTGGGACAAGTGCCTGACATATGAATATTTTTGCACCCTCTACTGTACTGTGGCAGATGCAGGTGACTACAAAGAGACCCTATATAGTACGAAGTGCAAAATTAAAATTTCGTATCTTGCCGTCCCGCTGACGGTAATATTATTTAATACGAGAGTGAGAGTGACGGTACGAACGTCACTGCATCTTCAGTTCGTCGGCGTATTTCGAGCAACTGTGTAGTAATTTCTTTAGTTACATAGAAAGACCAACTTAAACTTTCGTGATTTTTCACTCATATTCAAAATACCACCAACGGGAGTAATATTTACCCCGACGTTTCGGCGACATTGCAGTGGCCGTGGTCTCGAGTAGACCCCTCCAAACACCGGGTGTTTGTAAGATTGATTGTAGTTGTGGTAGTTCCTATAACAGACAGACGAAAAGAACAATAGCTGAGAGGGCCAAGGAACATATTGCAGCTGTTAAAAATTGCCAGGTAAATAAGTCAGCCATAGCCGAGCATTTGTTGGAGTCAGGACCAAACCACTGGATTGAGCTTCACAATCCCAAAATTCTGTCCACGGAACGTCATTTCTACTCAAAAATGGTACGTGAAGCAGTTGAAATAAAAAAGCATAAAAATTTCAACCGGATCGATGGATATAAGCTTTCATCTTCGTGGAATCCTGTTATTAATAAGTGTCGGCGTCGGGATGAATGTTCGGAGGGACGATCGGACGTTGTAAGTGTTGTGTGTCGGTGTGATGGGGTGACAAATAAAAATGACCAAGTGCGGGTAGTTCGTGATACGAGTGCCGGTACTATTAGTGATCAAGTGGGGGTAGTTCGAAGGACTCACGCTGCTAGGCAGACTTGACACCCCACACTTCAGTCTACTCGTGACCTCGGCTAGTGCAATGTTGCCGAAACGTCGAGGTAAATATTACTTGTACTGTGTGTTAGCGTGATAAGTCCCGTTGGTGGTATTTTGAATATAAGTATTACGTAGTAGAATTTCGAGATACTCATCATCTTTCGGTCTCATTTCCTCAGCTTCACGGGCACGACGCACGTAGATGACCAATGTTCGACGAAAGAAAGGGCAATCGAGTTGACAACGACGCTGCTTCGTGTCTCCTTCACTGAGGACTGTGATTACCTAGCATTCTACTGTATGCGGGCCTACGAGTAAGTTCAGGGAAATAGCACAAAATGAATGAGAGAACGAATGAATTAATGATTAAGATGATAAAATCGATCTTTGTACAAACATTTATTTTGTTAGGGGAGCTTCCATTCCACAGATGATATCTACGCTGCTGGCAGTGGCAAAGCTCGCCCAGTCAGCCACGTTCCGAAAGACTAACCCCCTTATTCATAAAACTTAACAAGCCTATGTTAACTAACAAATGCTTTGTCCCTTTCTAACAAATACAAATGTCGAAGTGACAGATAAGGACAAACGAATTTTAGCGGCATTTTAACTAAAATAGGTTTGATTGTCGTTTATGAATAAGGGGGTATATAGATACCGTACACAAGGCGTTGACCTGATGAAGGGGGGCTGGCGAGTCCGACGGATGTGGCTAGAGTTGCCAGGCGTCCGGATAAAGCCGGGCGTAGTTTTTCAATGCTTGTCCGGCCAAATTAAACGTTGTCCGGCCTGTCCAGTTTTTTGAGGCTTTTTACATTTGACAAGTCACTAAATATAAAAATAATAATGATAATAACTGTTTGTAGATTAAACACAAAATTGTTATTGTGTATACTAAGACACAAAATCCCTACTTATTGTTATCAATGCGAAAGTAACTCTGTCCGTCTGTCTGTTTGTCGGTCTGCCTGCCTGTTACTCTTCACGCTTAAGCTGCTGAACCGATTTAGAAGAAATTAAGTATCAATAGTTTATAAGGGAAGGGAAGGAGATAGGCTACCATTTATAAAGAAAAAATTTTTTTTTTGATTATTCATTAGTAAATTAGTTTGCCCGGATTTTTTGCCCAAAAGTCCGGCCGAACTGGCTAGTCAGTCCGGCTATTACGTTTGAGGACCAGGCAACCATAGATGTGGCCAGCACTGGTCATTGCGATATTCTTTGAAGGAGACCTACATAAGTCCATCAACGTCTTTTCGTTGATGATTAAAAATGGCATATGAAAATACTGTAAGTCTTACGTACGGGGGATGCAGGCCGCTACCAACCAAAGCAACTGAAAGTAGTGTTGCCGATCAATAGTCCACTATCGATAATGTTTCGATAGACTATCGATAGTTTGAGCAAAAGCGATAGTTATCGATAATATCGATATCTCTTTTCGTGCAATACTATCGATAGTATCAATAGTATCGATATTTTTAATGTCTAATAATGCAAAACTATCGATACTATAGATAGTTTTGAACAATCGATTGTTGTGAGTCGATTGTAATTTGTGGGTAGTTTTGTTTTGTTTCATAAAACGTATGTGGGTACTTGGGGAGTTACAGTGACAAGTTAAAACGGTGGTTGTGGTTCGTTAGTCTAACAACTGGTAGCATGGTGTACGGTTGTGTCACTCTGAAGATGAGCTCTGTTTGAGTTCGAAACGCGTCAGTGTAGTGTGGTGGTGGTGATAGATGGGTTTGTGTGATTTGTGTGTGTTCTTACAGTGTGGATGTGGAGGAACTGCATGAACACGCATATTTTGCATAAGCTTAGCTATCGTTAGGTCGCGGGTGAGCAAGGAAATTATTTTAGTTCATTGATATGGACCTCCGCAAAGTAACGCCTGATTCAATAAATTATTTAAAATCGATTGTTACCGTTATTTCAATAGTATCGGTCGCATCTACACAGGGTGGTGGCAGAACAGAATGTGCAGCAACTGAATCTTCTAAGTCCTAAGAGTAAGTTGTTTAGGTTTGGTAGATCGTTAAGTAAGTCGAAAGTCTTTACCTTACACTAAGCCTTTACATCTTGCAATCTTGCTTCTAATCCGATAGTATTGAAATATAGATCACAATCGATTGTTCAAAACTATGAATAGTATCGACACTATCGATAGTTTTTGTAATTTTCTATTCAATACTATCGATAGTATCGATAGTGTTGTATTACTAGACAGCAATAATATCGATACTGTCGATAGTATTGCACGAAAAGAGATATTGATATCGATAGTATTGCACGAAAAGAGCTACAGCCTACCTACAGACAAGCTTATCGATAGTATGGCCTTTTTCCGATTAAAACTATCGATTTTTCGGCAACACTAACTGTAAGTCTGTGAGGAAAGCCTATGTTCAAAAGTGGACGTTTTACGCCTAATATGATGACGGTCAAGGTTAAACTGTATTTCCGTGTTACTTTTTTTTTCAGTACTGGTGTCGTTTGCGGTCGCACACTCTACTTTCAGTATTTAAACTTCCGAAACTACTGCTTGTTGGATTACGTCAACTGTATGGAACGATATGACAGTAAGGCAAACGCCTAAGAGCGTTTTCGGATTGTCCGAGCCGATATTAGTATCGGACGCCGATACGATATCGGTTCAAGTAAAATGTATGAAAAAAAAATAACAAAAAATGGAACCGACTACAAAATCCTTGAAAATATTTTACTAGCACTAGGTACCTACTAGCTCGAAGTCGGTGCCTCAGCACGAGCCAGCAGGAGTGGGACAATAGTCGTCTACCTCTACCTACATACCCACTACACTACATGGCCACTATGGATTTCAATCCACCCTGCTGGGTCGTGCTGAGTCACCGACTTCGAGCTAGTAGGTACCTAGTGCTAGTAAAATATTTTCAAGGATTTTGTAGTCGGTTCCATTTTTTGTTATTTTTATTTTTGAGACGGTTTTCTTTATTTCTCACTTTTTAGTGATTTGTAGCCAAAGTATATCTCACAACGATCCCATGAAGCCCAAACACGGCTTAGTTACGTTGTTTTATAACAGAGTTCCGTTGCCTACCTTCCGGCTTCAGCATCAGATCAGTTCTAAAGAATCATTAAGTTAAAGCTCCTTCTTAGTCGCTTATCTAGGTATATTAATAATGATCGTTTATAGACGAGCGAGCATTACTTAGCATTGGTCATCTACGGTCTTCTTCATCAGGTCCAGTTTAATGCTTATCTTAATGCTAAAAATGCCAAAATATATCTATAAAGTTTGAGGTTTGCCCTCGATTTCCCTAGGATCCCATCATCAGATCTTGACTTGGTGACAATGGGACCACCTAAAAAGAGTAACCTTTCGAATAAAAAAAGAATTTTGAAAATCGGTCCACAATTGACTGAGTAATCGGCGAACATACATAAAAAAAAATACAAACATTTGAACATAGAACCTCCTCCTTTTTATAAGTCGGTTAAAAATTGTCTCTGTGTGCGCAAAGCCTGATGCGTGGCGGCCATTTTGAGCTGGCCGTATCGGAAGGATTTTGTCGGAAATATGTGAAAACAACACATGGTGTCGGCTATCGGGTGTCGTCCATCGTCGTCCGATACCGATATTGGATCAGATAATGTGAAAACGCTCTAAGGGCTTCATTTTTTCAGTTGTTTAATCAATTACAAATTGTTGTGGTCTGTTATTTCCTCATTTTTAGGGTTCCGTAGCCAAAATGTCAAAAACGGAACCCTTATAGTTTCGCCATGTCTGTCTGTCCATCCGTCCGCAGCTTTGCTCAGGGACTATCAATGCTAGAAAGCTGTAATTTTGCACGAATATTTATATGTAAACTAGGCCGGCAAAAAGGTACAATAAAAAATTCAAAAACAATTTTTTTAGAGTGCCTCCCATAGACGTAAAGTGGGGGTGTTTTTTTTTCTCATCCAACCTTGCAGTGGACAACCTTGTACCTAGTATCGTTGGATAGGTCTTTTAAAACCATTTGGGGGTTACAAAAACGATTTTTCGATTCAGTCATTTGTTTGTAAAATAAACGTCCCCCCCTCTAAAATCTAAACCGTTGGGTGGAAATTTATTTAAAAAAATCGGATGGTAGTAAGTATATCATACTTACAAGGAAAACTATAACGGTTAAATTTTCTTGAGAATTATTTGTAGTTTAAGAGTAAATAGCGCCTGCTATAAAATATACCTAAACTTCCGTACAAAATACGAAATCCTTGGAAAAGTATTACTTATTTTTTTCGTAATGGCTACGGAACCCTATTTCGGGCGTGTCCGACACGCTCTTGGCCGGTTTATAATCTTGGGTTTCATTCAGACATGCTGCTACTGATTAAAACGAATTATATTATATTTTTTAATTAAATATGTTAGTAAATTGTTGTTTCGGTTATGAAACTCAGATGCATGGTCAAACACTGATATATTTTATATCTACCTTCAAAATTCAATGCCACTAAGTGTATCCACATATTTTATATTAAAACCATTATACAGCAGTTTCAATTATACATTTTTGATGCAATAAGGCCGCCTACTGCTTACTTTATAATGTTTTCTCCTTGTGATGAAAAAAGAAAGAAAAAAGACCTGGTACAAATCAACGCACGTAAAAAGAGCTCCTGGCGTTATACCAGCTGGGCTACTACGAAACTCGAAACTCGAAGTTCGTATCGTACCGTCCCTATCGCTCTCGTATTAAATAGTATAAGTGTCAGAAGGACCGCAGGTTAAGGTAGGAGTACGCTCTTTTCTTGAAAGTATATGTACAAAGGCGACTTATATGGGAGATCCCTTAAAGAGATAAGTTCGCCGTTGACTGGGAGAGATCTGTATACCAGTCCACCGTATATTTCGGGGATCTCGGAAAATCTTCCAACGGATTCGATGAAATTTGGCATGTAGAAGTTTTCGGGGATGAAGAATCGATCTAGTTTGGTGTTATTTCTGGGAAAACGTGAGTTTTAGCCCGTCGAAAAGCATTAAAACATATAAATATTACACAATCATTTCTGAACTGAGAGTGAGCGCAGCCCAGCTGCGCGTGAGCGAAATACGGACCAAATTGGCGGCATTTGGCGGAGGTGGGGGGGGGGGCGTAGGAGCGCGCGCGCGTCCGTCACGCCATTGGCTTGTTAGTTGACAGATGCGCAAACGTATCCCCTCCACGGGCCACCCAGAACTCTTTTTACGTGTGTTTACTTGTAACCTGGTGTTAAAAAGTTTTATATTCTAATTGAATTTGTTCACAGTGTGGCAAGCCGTTCATATGGGAAGGTGTTTTAGTGGCTCTGTACTCAAAGAATACGAACGTGAGTACTTCTATAACTTCTAATATTATAAAACTTGGTAATAACAATTGAAAATTGAATTAATTGATGATTGAAAATCTAATACTTAATACTAAAACATTTACAGAGCTAATTTATCCTTTTCGTTTCAGATTACTCATACAGGGATGACTATTGGCTGGACCAAATGTACGTTGTCGAATAGAACACAAGAAAATAAATGATGATAAAAAGAAACTTTCTTGTTTTTATTATTTCTTTAGGGGGCCATGAGCGCTATCAGACCATGTTTTATGTATTTATTAGTTTAATAATATTTGTAATTAGATTACCGAGACATGTCAAATAGACAAGATAAGCAACGTTTGTTGAAAAAAATATTTTTAACAGCAATCTGAGGTAGCGTAGTGATGCGAATACATCCACAACAAAATTTACAGAGGCCTAATGTAAGACTCATTCTAAGAAAATCGTTCTGGCATACCACATAAGGTGAAAAATCGTGCAAGTAAGATTACATTGCTACGCTTAATTAAACACTTCAAACTCGTTCTCTTAAGCATGTTTTCCACCAAACGACTCGCATCGGAAATTTACGCAAGCACTGCTATTTCACGGCAGGATTAGCGAGCAAGATGGTGGTAGCAATCCGGGCAGACCTTGCACAAGATCCTACCACCTGCAATCATAATTTAACAACCTCGCAATGGAATACAACTTGCAGGCTTTATTGGCCAGGTCTAATCTGGTTTATGAAAGTGTTGGAAACTGATCTGACGTTGTCGAGTGAAGTCTTATCTACTAGCTAAATGTGTTGTTAGAATATTTCTTCCTTTTCTTTCATCCATAGGTAAGAGACACACTAGTGAACGCTTTTGAAAAGTTTGCCAAAAATTACAGTAGTACTGATATATGCTGAGATTGTATCAAATAAATCAAATTCCAATTAATATTTTCAATTATTTTGTGTCACAAAAGCGTGAAATCATGAGCACATTATATTAATTCTGGTACTAACGACAGAAGTAAATTAAGACCGTTTATTTTGTTCGAAAAAAATAAAATGTGTATTTGTGTCGTTTATTGTAAGGTTTTGAGCTCAAATGCAACTAAAAAATGCTTACAAAATAGTTTTACTATCGGTAATTTATCGTCAATGTAAGTATTATCTAAATCTGATACTTTAACACTCATCAAAAGTAGGAATGTTTTTATCCTTAAACATTTCGGTATAACTACTGAGTCAAGGGATCAGTTATTAAAAGACTTTTTTGATGTGTATAGGGCGATGGCACGAGTCATAAACAAGACAAGAACCAATAATGTTTTTTTTTTTCGTCAACCCAAATTTTACGAAACGGACCCTTTTATTTAAACATAGAACACTAGTGTTCAGATAATCTTAACTATTAAAGTTCATGTCATGAATGAATGGTGAGCTAATACTAATATGCAGTACACCCTACTTATTTAGTAGCAGTCACATAGTATTTTCGAGGGACAGCTGCCAAAAAGAGTAGAACCACAGATCGGTCATTCTCATTTTATTGTGCCCCTGTCTAATTCCCGTACCGCTTTTACTAAAAGCGACACGGCACTGAGACTGAGTTAACATTCTATAGAGAAAGCATAGCTGCCATTTAGCACTTTTCGAATTGCTGCCTGCGGCTAAATTCCACTACCGCACTTCGAGGAACCGTCTATCTTTCCATCCTCACCATCTTCATGATTGGCAGTCTAGTACCTACCGTGCGTTTTAAGCGAAACTTCTTTCCTCGCACGACGAAGATCTGGAATCAGCTTACAGCGGTAACATTCCCGGAGCGTTACAACTTAGGGATCTTTAAAAAACGAGCCTACCAATTCCTTAAAGGGTCGGCAACGCACCTGTGATTCCCCTCGTGTTGCGGGTGTCCATGGGCGACGGTGATCGCTCTCCATCAGGTGACCCGTCTGCTCGTTTGCCTCCTCGTTTTATAAAAAAAAAGTCTAAATACCGTGTCACTAGTGCGGAAAAAAGCGGTACGGTAATTAGACAGGTGCATAGTAAAATGAGAATGACATGACGAGAGAACTGTTTGTCAAAATATATTTTTTAAGTTTTGCTGCCAACGGTGTGCGGTAGCTGTGCGTTGGCTGGCCTTCAAGAATTAAAACCTAAGCCGGTAAGAAATAATCTTAAAAGCGTTCAAGCAAATCAACTGACAAAACAATTGATTCACGGAGTAGTTGAAAGAAAATAAAAAAAAATACTACTTTAATGCAAACGTACTATAACTAAATACACAAATATTTTTAACAGATCAACCCCTTGTTTCACCATCCATTGATTAAATTTATTTGACGGATAAATATGATGCCGTCTCTGTTTGTTTTGTTTAAATAGGCGGAGACAGCATCACATTTATCCGTCAAATAAAATTAATCAATGGGAGGCGAAACAGCGGAGATCCGCAAATGAACACGTAAGCGGTATTGCCCGAATAATAAGCAAACTTAGTGGCAGTAAGGACACATAGTCATGACTTTAAAAAGCTGATAAGTAGCTATTTGGGGTCAATGTTTTCTTGTTTGGTGGTCATGTTACAGAAGACCCACCACATGGTAGACTGATGAGTGATGACGTCATCAGGTGCTGAAGGTCACAAGGGCTTATTAGATACAAGTGGCGCAGGACTAGTTCCCATAGTGACTAGTTACCATGACAAGTTCGTATGTGACTTGGTAGAACCTTGTTGCAGTCGGCATTTACCAAACTTAAGTATCAAAAACATTTTTTTTTTTTTTTATACGACTGGATGGCAAACAAGCAAGTGGGTCTCCTGATGGTAAGAGATCACCACCGCCCATAAACATCTGCAACACCAGGGGTATTGCAGACGCGTTGCCAACCTAGAGGCCTAAGATGGGATACCTCACGTGCCAGTAATTTCACCGGCTGTCTTACTCTCCACGCCGAAACACAACAATGCAAGCACTGCTGCTTCACGGCAGGATTAGCGAGCAAGATGGTGGTAGCTATCCGGGCGGACCTTGCACAAGGTCCTACCACCTGCAAACACCTGCTGCAATTTTGGTACAAGCAGCAAAAGCTCTCTGCAACAAGGTTCTACCAGTTTTCATATACGAATGAATCTATATTTTGTGATTATTTATTTTATTTTCTTTTGTAAAAGTGACTTTTCGTCTAGTTTCTTGCGGCGCATTTTTCTTGGCAATGGTGGTATTTCCGAAAGCGCTGGTTGCAGAATAAACGTTTTGATTTTGAATTTCTGTAACGCATTATTGTTTAAAAGCAATGCTTGGAAATCTAGCACGTCATAATTTGTAGAATTATAATATTTAAAAAAGAATATTATTAAATTATTAAGTATTATTCGTAATTATTGGAAATAAGCTCATCCAAACTTACACGGCGACGTATTGCAAAAGTTACTTCGTTAGGCTGTATCGACTAAGGAAGGGCATATCGATAAGCAGATGTCGATGGCTACAGCAGGATGTAAGGAAACATTGATTTGTCAATAATGTTTATTGTCCTTGGACTAGGCAAATAAACAAACGCTTTGAGTTATGATTAACTTTTCTATTTTAATCAGAATCTGATAGACAATAAATGTTATCTGTCTGATTTTCGGAGTCCGATTCCATGTGTGTAATGGTCTTATATAAATTACTGAACACATAAATATAAGAATTTGAGAAATATTACCAGTGTATCCATGTTATTTTATTAAAATAATTTATGTTAAATAATTTGGCTGAATGCAAGATATTGCCTGCAAAAAAGTGAGGAAATCGAAACTGTTCGCCTTTGTACTCTTTTGTTTTGTTGTTTTCTTTTTGTATTATTTTGTGTTTTTTGTACAATAAAGTATTTACATACATACATACATACTGTTGCGTCACTATCAGAAATGTCAGTGAAACTGTCATAGGGATCAAGGTTCGCCGTGAGTAGTATAGTCATTGTGGTGTTTTTTGGAGGCCTAGGTCCAGCAGTGGAAGTCTTTTTTACTGACGATGTTGTTTGTGACGTTACTTTGTTTGACAGCTGAATGAGAATCGTCGTCAGTGGCAGTACCCTGGCCCTGCTCGTCGTCCGCAAAATGAGACAACTGAAGAACCTTTTGATCCTAGGAAGGATAATGAGAAGTAACATGCCGATTTATTATTATTTTATATGTACTTATATGTGTACTACAATATTTGATTCACACTAAGGCTAATAAAAAGTTTGAATTAAAAATATGTAAAAAATATAAAATTAGTAGTCTTGAAAAAAAATCTAAATGAAAATACTTATCCCTATATACCATTTAGTGGGCATTTTTACTTTAAATGGCGCTAAGTTTTATTTTTTTAGGATTAGGTACAGGTTTCCTCACGATGTTTTCCTTCACCGCAAAGCTCGTGGTAAAATTTCAAATATAATTCCGCCCATGAATTTCGAAAAACTCAAGAGGTGCGAGCCGGGGTTTGAACCCACGACCCTCTGTTTGAGAGGCGATAGGTCAAACCACTAGGTAGGCCACCACGGCTTTAGGCACCACCTGCACAAACCAATTCAATGGTGCGTGCGAAGTTCCCAATCCAACTGGGCCCGCGTGGGAACTATAGCCCAAGCTCTCTTGTTCTGAGAGGAGGCCTGTGCCCAGCAGTGGGACGTATATAGGCTGGGATGATGATGAGGATTAGGTAATTCTGGGTTCTTCTAACTCAAAATCACGAGCTCTAAGATTTTGACGTAAAAAAAAACAAGTGGTAGTTTTTGTGATTTTAAATGGGCCGTAACTGTTGAAATTGTTACCTATTACCTACCTAACAAAGTTCTATACTATATTTGTTTTTTCCATTTTAGATTTTTTATAGTTTTTCGATTTTTTCTTTACTTAGGTATTACCAATAATAAATACAAATTGATTACATTGCATCGTCTTCCGGACTGTTCCTTAGTTTCACGGGCACGCCGAACGTAGAGAACCAATGTACGACGAAACACAAGCTGTACGAGATTACCACGACAATGCTGCGGGTTTCCTACTCGGAAGACTGCGAATACAATGCTTTCTACTGCATGAGGGCCTACGAGTAAGTTCTATCTCTCTTCTTAGTCAATTACACTCTGATAGGCCGAGGCCACAACAGCCGCGGTTTTTAACCGCGTGACTTTGTGAATCAAGTAAACTAACGCAAGCGGCCGCACTGGCGGTTTTCAGTTTACTTGATTTAAAAGAGACGCGGTTAAAAACCGCGGCGGTTTAGCCGTAGTGCGGCCTAAGCCATAGAGTGGTCGTGGTCGTCGTATCCGAGGTGGTAATAGGAAATTTCCCAGAATCGTTATTTCCTTGTAGCAAAATTACCGTTCGTATATTTTCCCCAATGCTTTTTTCCCACGATCTACTGAAGCCTATTTTTATAGTAGCGTTTCTCTCCAATCAGAATCGACTCTATGTCGAACATCGCGTATATCGTATTTGTCATAGAAAAAGTTTGAAGGAAATATTCCTTTAAATAGCATCACCGACACCGTTGTCAATATGACTGGTAGGTATCGTATAGTAAGTGTAAAGAATGTTGCAATATAAAACGTAGAAGTGCTGCCCTCGCGTCAGGTTTTTTTATATTCTTGGTCAGCCTATATAAGGTTTTCACATTTTGGATAAAAAACCAATACAAGGGCGTACAGTAAACAAATCCGTTACTTCCTGGATTATAGAAAATTTTGAAGTAATTCTGTGTACTTATCTTACTTATCCATACTTAATATTATAAATGCGAAAGTGTGTTTGTATGTTTGTGTGTTTGTCCGTTTTTCACGCCGTAACGAAGCGACCGATCGACGTGATTTTTGGCATAGAGATAGTTTATGGGCCCGAGGCTACTTTTATGCCGGAAAAATGCACAGTTCCCGAGGGAACAGCGCGCGATAACCGAATACCACGCGGGCGGAGCCGCGGGCAAAAGCTAGTAATATTATAAACGCGAAAGTTTGTATGGATACATGGATGTTTGTTTGGATGTTTGTTACTCTTTCATGTAAAAACTACTAAACGGATTTGCATGAAATTCGGTGTACATATGTATAATGTATACCCTGGATTACATGTAGGATACTTTATATCCCGAAATAATGTAGGTTTTTGTGGGATCAAAAAGTTTTTAACTACATACTAATTTTGCGCGAGCGAAGCCGCAGGCAAAATCTAGTTCATAATCAGGGGTCGGACAAAAAGCGCCGATGACGTAAAAATTAGTAAAAAAATTACGTAATCTTGCACACAAGATGATGTTTCTATTTAAACTTCCGTGTGACATGTAGTAACAAAGTAGCATTAATGAAGTAACAAAATAATCGTAAATAAATCAATGGAATTCAGTGAATAAAATAGATTTCGTGTCGTTTAATAAAGAGGTTGATAAATGATAAGTGTTAATTGTTTACGAAAATCAATAATATTTGAAATCATCCTATAAGTGGTTTGACGTCATCGGCACTTTTTGTCCGACCCCTGTTCATAATAATTATACTTTTGTACTATGTTTATTTTCAGTACCGGTATCGTTTGCGGTCGGACCATCTACTTTCACTACGAAACCTTCCAAAATTATTGCTTACTGGACTACGTCAACTGTATGGAACGATATGACAGTAAGGCAAAATGATCTAAGATCTCATTTAGCCAGTTGTATATAAAGGAGCACCCATTAATGAGGGCTATCGTTTTTTGTCTTTCTAGATGGTGCCACTGTTGCGTGAGGTTTTTAAGTATGGCTTTCAAAGTATGTTATTACGGGCGTGAAAACAAAGTTTAGATTAAAATCAATACACCTTAAAACCGTACCATAAAAATATCGAGCAACCACAGTGTTGCGTAGTCCCGTTTTGTTCGGAAAAAAAGGGAGGACAAAAGTTTCCGAAAGACAAAACTGTCTCAAAACACAGACATAACGCATAATTGCCATAAATAATTTCCGGTAATGCAACATATTCACAAAATTATTCTAATTATAAATAAACCCGCGTAGCTCACCCAAAAACTATGAGATTTGACATTTCGGAGACCTCACGCTACACTAGCGCCTCTAGCGGCGAATTCATTCGCGATAGCCCTCATTATGCGAGGCCTTTAGGGGGGAGGGGGTCTCGGCTAATATCAAGTATTTTCCCCCAAATAAACATTAGAAAAATTTGAAAAACTAGAGTAATTATTTCTCCACTGAAATATGACTAAATCTGTAAACAGGATGTTCGGCACATGGACAGTCAATTTTTTTTTGGATATTGTTGGGGTTACTTGCTATCTTTTCGTTCTTGGACCTTGGGTCTTAAGGGTTTGGGTTTAGGAAACATGATTTTTAAATGTTGTTTCTCAAATTTCCCAATATCCCGCCATTAAACGTTCGTAACTTCTTTTTTATTAACAGGGTGTTCGCCTGTATATTTTTTTATATAAAATTCGACGGTCCAACCAAACGATTTGGCAAATTTTGATCTTGAAACATTTGTGGAAGTTTTTGAGATATTGAACTTTGAAGTGACAAAGTTGAGGGTTTCCAACTTTTTGTTTGTTAAATTATTTTCCTTGGAACCAATTAATACCGCGACCCACATCTGCCTGCATAGGTTGCAAAATGGCAAGGTAAGAACAAGTTTGTTTTTTTTTGTTCACAGTGTGGCAAGTTGTCCACATGGGAAAATGCTTTACTGTCCCAAATCTCAAGGATTACGATCGTAAGTTCCACAACTTCTCAGAGCACATAATTTAGTAAACTATCTATGTTGGCAGCCGATCGTAAAATCCGCCAGATCACGAAATTCCTAGCCATATCGTGAAATGGCGCCATTTCATGAATTGACTAAGGGACATCTACCATATCGTTCAAAACTATTCGTTCAACGATTTGCCTAGTGACGTCCTGGCAGATAATGAAATTACTAGGGAAATGCCGCCATATCGGTTCTGGCATTTTGCCGGCTGCTGCCGCGGCACGCTCGCTTCGCTCACTCGGTTCGTCCGTTGTGGTCACAATTCATACTAACAACTCCTCGCTTCGCTCGTTGTATCTATTTTTTCTTTTTTTCGGCATATAACGATGTGCCCGGTATAGATTTAGGAATACCGACGAATGCGTTGCTCTAATCAATCTGCCGTATTGTTTCTCAGGCACATCGTGATATGCCTGGCCAACTTTGAAGCATGTATAAAATAAAATCACATCCTGTCGTTTGTACGCTAAGATCTTTTAAACTGAAACAATGAACTAAAACAATTCCTTGCCCCACTCCCAACCTTATGATAGCTACGTTTATGCAAGAAATGTGTTCATGCAGTTCCTCCACCTACACACCATAAAAGCACACACAAATCACACAAGCCAAATCTATCACCACCGCCACACCACACTGACGCGTTTCAAACTCAACCAGAGGTCATCTTTAGAGAAATACAACCGCTACAACGCAAGCATATCTTAGACTAACAACAAAAACAAAACAAACAATACACGAATGAGTGTGTTTAATTAACACAATTAAGAAATGGCACTATAATCCTTTTCATTTCAGGTTATTCATACAGGGACGACGGTTTTTTGGACCAATGGTACATTATTGACTAGAACATGATAAAATAAATGAAGATAAAATCAAACGTTTTTTTATTTGCTACTAGTGTGTATCCGCGAATTTATTCGCGTAAATGAGATCCAGCGAACTAAAATTCAAGGATTTTACTGAGTTCCATTGAAAATTCACAAATATATCATGGAATTTATTTAGCGACGTATTATAAAATAAAAAATATATGAAGCTCTTGGCCTATAATTTATACGCTCTATTGCAGGGCACAGGCCTATTTAATATTAGATTGTACAACAAGAGCATAAAACGAGCCATTTTACCAGAGACGCTCATATAGCCACCCCAGCCGGTACGGCGAGGAAGGATAGACGTCCAGGGGAAAATGGGTTTAATGCTGCTTTTCACTACGATTGCGAGGAAATGAAATAGCAACAGTTGCAACAATTGTTCACTGGCTAGGTAGCTCTTATTTCTCATGCATTGCTAAATAATTATATTGATTTTGATGATTTTTGATCTGGATGATTTTTTTGATTGATTTTTAGTTTTATACCATTTTTTTTATAAAATATGTATTTAAAGACTTTTTTATTTGTGGCTGTTGACACCTGACTGCCTTGGTCTTAGACGAAGATTTTATTTTATGCACTAGAGCATAATAAGTAATTTTATGTCGCCTAGATCCAGCATAAACACGAACTTTACGAGCATGAAAAGTGAAAAATAAGTTTTTGTTGAAATTTTGTTTGTGTCATTGTGTCTTTATTACACTCTGTGATAGTCGTTCTTTACATTACGAATTTCAATGATTTGACTCTTTGTCTATATTATTAAAAAATAAGCTATAAAAAAATAAAGTTAGATTATCAGATAACTAACCGTTACCCTCGACTTTGTCCGCGTAAAATTCGGCTATCGCTATCCCACGGAACCTATGCAATTTTCCGGGATAAATGTCCTTCCCATGTATACCGAATTTCTCGTATATCGGTTCAGCGGTTTAGACGTGATGAAGAAACTTTTGCATTGACAATATTAATAGGAAGGATATAGGACACCTATTTTTTCTTTTGTCTTGACTAGAATTTTGACGCGCTTCAGATGAAGCAAAGATTTGTCACTTTGACGCACTTCATCTTCGTCATTTTGACGCGCTTCATCTTTGTCTCTTTGACGCACTTCATTTTCGTCATTTTGACGCGCTTTATCTTTGTCATTTTAATGCGCTTCATCTTTGTCTCTTTGACGCACTCCATCTTCGTCAATTTGACGCGCTTCATCTTTGTCATTTTGACGCGCTTCATCTTCGTCATTTTGACGCGCTTCATCTTTGTCATTTTGACGCACTTCATCTTCGTCATTTTGACGCGCTTCATCTTTGTCATTTTGACGCGCTTCATTTTTGTCTCTTTGACGCACTTCATCTTCGTCATTTTGACGCGCTTCATCTTGGGCATTTTGACACGCTTCGTCTTTATCATTTTGTCGCGCTTTATCTTCGCCATTTTGATGCGCAAGACAAAAGTTTGCAAGGCAAGTTTGCTGTAAACGCACTGTTGAAATTGTTCCAATATGTGAAGTACTTCACAAAACATGGAGTTTAGCCAATGACCAACAAACAATAACAGAATTTTAATTAATTTCGCCTGATACCAATTAGGACAAACGAAGATCGTCAACCGTTTTAAAATTATTGATGCGAAATTTTATTAGTACTCGTATGTGTGTGCGTGCTTGCGTGCGTGCATGGGTGAGTTAATACTCCACACTAAAACAACTAAAATAAAAAAAAAATGTTTCTAATAAAAGTATCGCTGAATAATAATTTAGTGGTTCTAAATAACACATAAGCTACTTTTATCCCAATATTCCAACGGGATCGGAATCAAAAATTTGATATCGGTGTTTTTTTTCACCTTGTAATGTTTGGGGATTCCCCAGGATTTTATGCAAAATCCCTGATTTTAATTAGCTTTGTAAAGTTTTTTGCAGAGTCAATCGCTGGAACAGTTGTTTTAGTGTACCACTTTCTAATTTTTTGAAATTCGCACAGATTTTTTGCAGGAAAAATCGTGGACTACAGCTCGTTCAATTATATAAATAAAAAACGCCCTCGTAAAAGGGCATTTTCACAAAAAAGTGTACGCATTATTTTTTCAATTTTGGAAAAAAAATATGATGTCCTGCTCAGAATCAAAAGCACAATCGATTCCGGTGGTTTAAAAATGTCCCAATCAAAAATCTCAGTTTTGTGGCGTTGTTTTTCATACACACGGCAAGGGCATCACAAAACTGACTCATAAAATTTATATGAAAAAATTAAATTCATTTTGAAAGAAAGGGTACACGTTTTTTTGAAAACGCCCATAAACGTCATCTACATTCTGAACGTAGATGATGTTTTACGCGCGTGCATTGAGTAGGCAGGCAGAAAACTACTAACTATCAACTGCCTGTACTGGAAATCGACCCTACGCACGCCCGTTGGGACCTTCCTCGTTCATTAGGATCTTTGTCACACAATAATCGGTATGTTATTCCCCCTTTTTTTGTCCGCATGTTCATGAAATACGCACTCGGAAAGAGCACAGAGGGCTGGTAATTATAATATTCGCGAGTACAGCATTAAATTTTGCTTAATAGCTGAATATCGTGTCCTTTTCAAGGGGTGTTTGCAGAGCCCGATGAACAAAGAGCCCTGGTAATATATTATTCAGCCCTTTTTGTTTGGAAAATTACGATAAAATTTCGATAATTTAATTCAATTATGATAGCATACTTGAGTCTGAACTGAAAGTATAAAATTAAAGTGAAAAAGAGGGGAGAGAAAGATACAGAGAGAGAAAGATAGGACAGAATAAAGATGTAGGAACGTGAAAAAATACATTGGGGAATTATAAATATAATAGCATTGTTTTTACCGATGAACAACTAAAATCATGTTCAATAAATAACTACTTGTAAGGTGCCCATTATATATCTAGAGGATGGCCTACCTCGGTTTCCATGCTACTAAGTTAGCATGAGATGCTGGTCGTCTTATGCCTCTGTGAGGGGTTGATGGGTACGTGAAATAATATTAAGCGACGTAGCGACAGATAAACCAGGTATGGTTTTTGTTCTCTTCTTTTGTTCATTTTCTTTGTAACACTTTATGATTATGAATAAAAGAAAAAAAATACATAGTTAGAACCCTAAATGTATCTAAGTAGGTACATGAGCTCAACATTGCACATAAAAAATAAAATACAGGTAAACGGTATGAGGTACAAAAGTGAACTTACCCCTAATAATGGATGTCAATCAGCGAACTAAAGAGAAGACAATTTATAAAGATACGCGAACAATCAAAATTGACAAAGGTAATAATTGAACTTTGCTTTCCAATCGTACCGATATTATAAATGCGAGAGTTTGAAAGTCTGTGTTCGTGTATGCTTGTTAAATTCCTTTAACGCTAAAACGAATGGACGGATTTGGATGAAATTTTATATAAAAATATGTGGACATGGAACAACACATTATATCCATGTCCACAGAAATTCAGTAAAATCTTGGAAATTTAATTTAACCGCAGGATCTAATGATTGAAGCCGCGGGTAAATTCTAGTTTATAAATAACAGTAGCTACAGCATCAATGAATAAATGTAACAGGCTTCCATAAAATAATAAAAGCAAACTTAAACTGTCGTTCAGCACAAAGTGTATCAAACAGTTCAATAGCCAGATACTTAACGAGGCGTACTCATTTGCCTTTCACCGTGACGATTAACACGCAGCCAACCAGCCGCGTGGCAATGAGAGTCATTAATTTAATTATTTCATTAAGTATAGCCCGAGAGCTGTTGACAAAAAAAAATGAAATATAAAAATATTCTTATAAAGTACAACTTCATTTATTGATTCATGTAGGATTTTTTACTGATAAATAAATAATTAATTAAATACACTTGTTTAATACAATAATTCATCGACACATTGGCGGCATTCGGAAGTAGTTGAAGTAGTAGTGATGTATTCTGAATTTTCACAGCAGGATCGGATTATTCATTACATCTGTACGCAGCTCTAGGACTACATTTTAACTACCGCCCATGCGTTTAAATAATAAGTAGTAGGTATTTTATAACGAAACGTGTAATCCTTTTAGAGCTCGCTAGAAAATCCGGCAAACTCCTAGATCAGGTAAATTGGATTCTGATACGGCTTACACCGGACCGTAACTGAATTATTTGTTTTTATGCAACTGCCACAAGTGGGTTATATTTTTCGAGCGTACATACATACACGTATGCATACATACGTGCACATACATACGTAAGGTCAATGAAGGATTTTTCATATAAAAATCGGGGGGAAAAAACAGGCGGGTCACCGCAAAATCATGCCTCCAATCCCTACAAAGCTATATTTAATACAAAAAAAACAAGAAAGGCACTACTATTAACATTTTGTTAAATTATAAATGTGAATAAGCCGAATTAAGTAGAAAATATTAAGATGTAAGACTAGCATATTTATAAACACAACTTCACATTCAACCCTAATTAACTCCTTAATTTGAAGATAAGGAACACTATAAAATAATAAATTGAGAATACGAAAAGTATAGGTACATGTGGCTACATTTCAGCTATGAGGTTTCGTAGTGTTTGGCAATTGTGACGCTAGATGGCGAATACCGGAATGTGCTTGCTGGGCTTGCCCGCGTCTTGTCACATTCGTCGATACTATTGAGAGAAACATGCCATTCTCTCTAATGACGTAAATAAGAAAAGAGACATCATTGCGTATCTTAGGTCGTCTAGGCTCAGTTGGTGAGCTTGTTGGTTGGTTGTCAAGTGTACCGTATCCTTAGTGTCTCACTAGATGGCAATCGTATCGCGTTATTTAGTGTTCTCACTTGGTGCCATCTATTGGAAAATTGAAGGAAAGAAAATAGCCGTTGGATAGCCAGATTAGGGTGTACTTTGCTTGTACTAGTGGTGTTCTGTTATATATGTATCTGTGCC
>NC_133496.1:14278689-14336998 GCF_025370935.1 Choristoneura fumiferana | reverse complement strand
AATGAACAAAAGGTAAATTGAATATCTAATTTTATTGGACGGCCGAATTATTGACAAGCTCTCGACTCTTGTTAAGATTACAATAAAATGCACGATGCTGTGATCTTGAATTTTGCGCTGAAATTTTTGGTTATTCTTAGGGTTCCGTACCCGGAGGGTCTTAATGGAGCTCTATAGCTGTCATTCACGTATCTGTTGTCCTTTTATCCGTCTATTTGTAGTCTGTCGTTTATTTTTAAATTTGTGCAAATTATTATTAATAAACTTTTATCCCGTTTACATAATGTATGTGCTCTTTTTGAGTTTGTCGCTCGCTAGAGTTTTTTACTGTGCTGAAAAACTTATGAGTTACATGATCGTATATATTTTTTTAATTGATTTTTAGTGTTTTTGATAAAACGATCTTTATGTTCTTAAATTTATAGTTCTCTACCTATTAGTAAGACATATACTATCCTTCGTGTTGTCTTTCTTTCTTTCTTTGTATAATATTCGTAACAGTGTGACGGCAGACCGGTAAATGGATTAATTAATTAATTACCGTGTTCGAACCGGCCGGCGCCGTCTGGGGCCGCCGTTACTGGAACCCTTAGGAATCTTTCACACGACGTTTTTTTTCGCGCTGATGGCGTGCGTTTTTGATGCGCGCGTCCTCTGCGTGTTTTCATTGCGTTTTGGCAGATTTTACTCGTTTTTTGTCACAAATGCAAATACAAACGTATTTGAAACGAACTTCGAACGCGCTTTTATATCGATACAAACGCACCGCGCCTCAGCGTGAGGGGACCGACGGGTGGCGGCGGGGGGACAGACGGGATACAAACGCTTGCGTTCGAAAAGCGAGGCGTTTGTATCAATATAAACGCAAGGATCGTGGAGCATTCGACTTGCGTTTGTACCGATACAAACGAGCGTGAAAAAAACGTCGTGTGGAAGGTCCCTTATACTAGGGCTCCAAATGAGTACTACCAACTTAATCGTACAGAAAATTAACATAAAAATGTACTTAAAATAGTAGTAGTAAGAGTCGTATGAGAAGTAAGAAAAATTTATAAAAATAAATACGTAGATAGGTTACAGAAAAATACAAAATATAAAAGCAAAATAAATAAAGCAACAAAAAATTGAGACAAATAGTAAAATCAAATCAAACTGTTTATTCTAGAAGTAGGTCGCAAAGGGCTCTTTTACATGTCACTCTTTGCTACCGGTGCTTTCAGAAAGACCATCATAGTCAAGAAAGATTTTTTATGCATTATTTACAATTATAATTATCTCAACTTTGAAAGCTAGCAAAATATAATATTGATTTAAAATATAAATGGATAAAATCTATCTATATAAATAAAAATGAATCACAAAATGTGTTGCTAAGCGCAAAACTTGGGAACGACTGGTCCGATTTCGCTAATTCTTTTTTTGTTGTGTTCGTTACTGCCAGGAGAAGGTTTTTATGGAAGAAAATACAGAAAAATACAACGGGAGCGAAGCCGCGGGCAACAGCTAGTAAAAAATTAAAACTATAATATCTATTGCAGCATTACTTAAACGTCCACGAGCTCATAAGGTGCTCGTGAACCCTAAGCAAGCTGACATAAATCAAAACACGTAGAATTTTGCAGAAAACACTTTTTATTTAAAAATAAACAGCGCACTTTAAAAGAAAAACACACAAATAACTAAAAACAAAAAAATAACAATTGTTATAAAAATTAACCAAAAATATATATAAAAATAAACACAAAAAGGAAACAGATTTTGGTATCACACGTTGTTAGACAGAGCTGTAGTGAATTAGGTATGTAAGAACATTATAATTGGTACGGTTATGGAAAAAAAGTTAATCAGCCGCAAGCCAAATAAATCCAACATCAAACAGAAATGCGCCTTTGTAAAGGCCTTTTTTTAATTTGAAAGGAAATCATCCCTAAAACCAATACAAAAAGACAATATTAAAAACCTTAGGTAATCCCTGAAATGATGTAAGCTAGTACTAATGACTACATGCATGTATTCACCGGGTGACCAACCTAAAATCTATGAGAGCGAAAAAACTATTATATACCGTTTGTCTTTCATATATGATATTAGCAAAACATTATAGCATTATTTAATAGGGGTGATTAGGTTATTAAACTCTTTTTAAACAGTTAACCACGAAACGGTACGTCTTTCTGACCTCCACGCTAACGGATCCCACGGAGCAGTAGACGTCACACGCTCCAGTCTCCCGAGATTAACGTGCGGATAATAACCACATGAGAATAATGTTTACAGAATATTATTATATTTAAAACACGCAGAGTAAATAAACATTAATACATCATCACACCGAAGGCGGGAACTCACGAAATGTCACAACACGATCACGAACGAAAGAGTATCAGCGGGCACGAACTTCATCTCGTTAAGAAAACCTGGGTTAGTGAAGGCCTGGAACACGAAAGAAAGAAATATTTATGGTCGCAAAGCGACCAGCATCCCCCCAGAAGAAACAAAAAAAAAACATATGTTTTGAATTACAATTATAATTAAAAGTTACTTACTTTTTTCGGGCGCCAATTTATGCAGCATTACTTAAACGTCACGAGCTCATAAGGTGCTCGTGAACCCTAAGCAGCTGACATAAATCAAAACTAGAATTTTGCAGAAAACATTTTTTTAAAATTTAAAAAAAACAGCCGCACTTTAAAAAGAAAACACACAAATAACTATAAAAACAAAAAATAAACAAATTGTTATAAAAATTAACCAAAAATTATATAAAAATAACCAAAAAGGAACAGATTTTGGTATCACACGTTGTTAGACAGAGCTGTTAGTGAATTAGGTACGTAAGAACATTATAATTGGTACGGTTATGGAAAAAAAGTTAATCAGCCGCAAGCCAAATAAAAATCCAACCAAAACAGAAATGCGCCTTTGTAAGGCCTTTTTTAATTTTGAAAGGAAATCATCCCCTAAAAAACAATACAAAAGACAATATTAAAAACTTAGGTAATCCTGAAATGATGTAAGCTAGTACTAATGACTACATGCATGTATTCACCGGGTGACCAACCTAAAATCTATGAGAGCGAAAAAAACTATTATACGTTTGTCTTTCATATATGATATTAGCAAAACATTATTAGCATTATTTAATAGGGGTGATTAGGTTATTTAAACTCTTTTTAAACAGTTAACCCACGAAACGGTACGCTCTTCTGAACCTCCACGCTAACGGATCCCACGGAGCAGTAGACGTCACACGCTCCAGTCTCCCGAGATTAAACGTGCGGATAATAACCACATGAGAAAAATGTTTACAGAATATTATTATATTTAAAACACGCAGAGTAAATAAACATTAATACATCATCACACCGAAGGCGGGAACTCACGAAATGTCACAACACGATCACGAACGAAAGAGTATCAGCGGGCACGAACTTCATCACGTTTAAGAAAAACCTGGGTTAGTGAAGGCCTGGAACATAGAAAAGAAAGAAATATTATGGTCGCAAAGCGACCAGCATCCCCCCAGAAGAAACAAAAAAAAAACATATGTTTTGAATTACAATTATAATTAAAAGTTACTTACTTTTGTCGGGCGCCAAATTTATGCAGCATTACTTAAACGTCCACGAGCTCATAAGGTGCTCGTGAACCCTAAGCAAGCTGACATAAATCAAAACACGTAGAATTTTGCAGAAAAACTTTTATTTAAAAATTAAACAGCCGCACTTTAAAAGAAAAACACACAAATAACTATAAAAACACAAAAAATAAACAAATTGGTTATAAAAATTAACCAAAAAATATATAAAAATAAACCAAAAAGGAACAGATTTTGGTATCACACGTTGTTAGACAGAGCTGTTAGTGAATTAGGTACGTAAGAACATTATAATTGGTACGGTTATGGAAAAAAAAAGTTAATCAGCCGCAAGCCAAATAAATCCAACATCAAACAGAAATGCGCCTTTGTAAAGGCCTTTTTTTAATTTTGAAAAGGAAATCATCCCCTAAAAACCAATACAAAAGACAATATTAAAAACTTAGGTAATCCCTGAAATGATGTAAGCTAGTACTAATGACTACATGCATGTATTCACCGGGTGACCAACCTAAAATCTATGAGAGCGAAAAAAACTATTATACGTTTGTCTTTCATATATGATATTAGCAAAACATTATTAGCATTATTTAATAGGGGTGATTAGGTTATTTAAACTCTTTTTAAACAGTTAACCACGAAACGGTACGCTCTTCTGAACCTCCACGCTAACGGATCCCACACAACAAAAAACATATGTTTTGAATTACAATTATAATTAAAAGTTACTTACTTTTGTCGGGCGCCAAATTTATGCAGCATTACTTAAACGTCCACGAGCTCATAAGGTGCTCGTGAACCCTAAGCAAGCTGACATAAATCAAAACACGTAGAATTTTGCAGAAAACACTTTATTTAAAAATTAACAGCCGCACTTTAAAATAATTGGTACGGTTATGGAAAAAAAAAGTTAATCAACCGCAAGCCAAATAAATCCAAATTCAATACAGAAATGCGCCTTTGTAAAGGCCTTTTAAAATTTTGAAAAGGAAATCATCCCCTAAAAACCAATACAAAAGACAATATTAAAACTTAGGTAATCCCTGAAATGATGTAAGCTAGCACTAATGACTACATGCATGTATTCACCGGGTGACCAACCTAAAATCTATGAGAGCGAAAAAAACTATTATACGTTTGTCTTTCATATATGATATTAGCAAAACATTATTAGCATTATTTTATAGGGGTGATTAGGTTATTTAAACTCTTTTTAATACAGTTCACCACGAAACGGTATGCTCTTCTGAACCTCCACGCTAACGGATCCCACGGAGCAGTAGACGTCACACGCTCCAGTCTCCCGAGATTAAACGTGCGGATAATAACCACATGGCGACACCCATCACGAGTAGGTGGTAGATCAGGATGTGAGTAGGGGTATAGGTAGGACTGAAAAGAGAATTTTAATTAGCCCACAACAAGGAAAAGACCCAAACTAACACGTCCCTAGACAACCACAGAATCAAAACTTACCCGATGAAAATCGGCAGTATCGGAGAAATCGTTAAAACGCCCAGTCACACGGGCGTGCAGCAGAAAAGCAGCGGGCAAACGCTTAACATCTTGCGGCACAAGCCGGCCACACACAATTGGTAAAATCACTTGTACTGGTATCAACCACTACACCAAAGGAAAAACTGGTTGCAGAATATTTTTTAAATCAAAATTGCAACTCAGGACGAGAGCTCTGCGCTATCCAACATGTGATCAAAGAATAGAGGCCAAAAACAAAAACATCAGTCGAACCAACGAATCAAAGAATTCAATTTTCAAATTTCAAATCAGAAACCAAATGTGTAATATAAAAGATTAACTGCCAGCACACAACCGGCCAGTAAAAATGTTTGGAAAATGAAAAAAGTATGCAACAAGCATCTCGCATGCAGCGTTGTAATGCTGCAGATACCCCCCTACCAAAACAACAAAAACCTACAAGTACATAGTCAAAATAAAATTGCCAAAACCCAAGTGACAACCCTAATCAAAACCCAAAAGTGCAAAAGAGACAACCCTAACAAATACCGAAAACTCCGTGACAACCCTAAACAAAATCCCAAAAATAGCGACAACTTAACGACAAACAACCCTAAACGAAACCCTAAAATAGCGACAACCCTAACGACAAACAACCCTAACCGAAACCGAGACAAGACAAAACCAACAAGAAATCGTAATTGAAAAACACTGGACTGAGAAAACCCGGGAGAAAAGGCACACTGATAGCTGCAACGTACATCTGTCGTGGGAGTACAAATAATCAAAGCCTTAAAGAACTAATTAACAAATTAACAATAAGTATTTACAAAATGTGAAGTAAACCACTGATTAGAACGACCCTTTACAATAAGCCCCTAATCGTTGGCAACCCCAATGTAACACAACGTAAAGAGAAAACACCTACACTAACTCCCCAGAAATTATTTGAAACTGTACATCGAGGAATAAAAACCTAATCCTAAAGAAACAAATGCCGCGCGCTACTTGCCGAGCGAACATTTGAAAGCAATTTGAAATTATAACGCCAACACAAGCCGGTCGTTCAGCAGAAAAAATTCGAACAAAATAGTCGAAACGAGAAGTCAAGTCCGGGAAATAACACTAAGACGTTTCGTACTCAATCGCCCATCCGGAATGCGTCACTTTCCGAACGGTGGTTGACTGCGAAATGATTGACCACACACGTTGTCAACACACCTAGGTTACTTGGTCAAATCCAAATGCCACAACGAAAGTTAGGCAACAAACCTAAAACCTAAGACCTAACAACTAACATTATACCTAAGCACAAATGGAATACCTAAAGTATAATCCCACGACGACGACAATACAGCTCAAAGAAACCACACAGAATAGCTGAATGACAAAGAATTACAACATCAAATGCTCAACTGTGAAAAACAACGTTTATGCGATACGACGAGAACAGACAGACAAACCTACCCAAAATTAGATACGATCAGCAACTCAAAATAGCTGAACGAGACAACGACCGACGACAACAATTATTAGCAAAAAACCACCTGAGGAAAAGTTCAGGAGATACGATGAAAACAGACAAACACACCTACCCAAAATTAGATACGGTCAGCAACTCAAAATAGCTGAACGAAACAACGACCAAAGACAACAATTATTAGCAAAAAAAACCACCTGAGGAAAAGTTCAGGAGATACGATGAAAACAGATAAACACACCTACCCAAAATTAGATACGGTCAGCAACTCAAAATAGCTGAACGAAACAACGACCAAAGACAACAATTATTAGCAAAAAAACCACCTGAGGAAAAGTTCAGGAGATACGATGAAAACAGACAAACACACCTACAAACTTCAATACGATCTACAACTACGAATCGCTGAACGAACTAAAGACAAACGGCAACAAATGTACCTGAAATCACCTGAGGAAAAGTTCAGGAGATACGATGAAAACGGACAAACTCACCTACGAAATTTGGTACGGTCTGCAAATAAATCAATAACCGCGTTCAATACGAAATAGCGAAACTAGGCCGAAATAACGAAACGAAAGGAAACACACGACTTTAGGATTTGGAAAAACAATGGAAAACAACCATTACAAATCCATAACATCCGGAAAACCCAAATTATTTCAAAATGTCTTTGATGTGATAGTTACCGACACACTGCGACTCCAAGTCCGTAAGTTCGTAAACCTGCGGTGAAATCAACCTGGTAACTCTACAGTTAATGAAACGAGGTGCGAATTTCCCACCTCTACGTTCGTCAGCACTGGAACGAGTAAAATTCCTTCGCCAAACTAAATCGCCGAGATTAAACCGAAAGGACGTCCTACCTAAATTATACCGAGCGGCGTTACGCTGAAACGCGAGAGCCAAAGCGTCTTCAACCCTAGAATAAACGTCACGGAGAGAAACTAGATTTTCTGCACGCGTATCCCGGCTGCGAATCAAATCTTGATCCTCAGGCTGGACAGTAACGTTGCGAGAGAAATCAATCTCACGTCCGTACATTAAAAAGTTAGGCGTATAAGACGTCGCCAGGTTAATGCATGAATTGAGATATAAAGCAACTTTAGGCAGCTCTCTCGCCCAACAACGACGATCAGCACCAACTAAAATACTTAGCGCCGTTATCACAGACTGGTTAAACTTCTCCACAACCGAAGCTTGAGGTGAATAATATGGAGTAAAACAGGGAGGTGGTATACCATACGACGCCAAGAACCTCTCGAACTCTGCGCTCTTAAAAACTGTAGCGTTATCACACAAAACCTGTAACGGCTTCCCGTAACGTAAAAAAACTTCAGACTCCAAAGCACGACAAATGATACCAGCATCGTATTTCTTTAACGGCACTAGCCACACGAATTTAGAAAAAACATCGACCATCGAAAATATATATCGATAACCATAATACGCGGTAGGTAATGGACCAATAAGATCGATCGAAACGAGATCTAATGGAGCGGACACAGCTCTCGGATAAAGCCTCAGTCCACGCGGACGAGTATTGGCAATCTTGTACGCCTTACAAGTATAACACTCGGATAACACCGCGGTAACATCACGATACATGTTGGGCCAATAATAGAGTTCCCTAGCCCTCAAATAGGTTTTCATAACCCCTGGGTGGATATTAGGAAAATCGTTGTGAATTTCAAGAATAGCCGCTCTAGTCTTCTCCGCCGGCAACGCAACGCGCCAAGGATTGGGTTTCAATGGATCGTCAACCGCTATTTTCCGCAAAAGAACTCCATCACGTACAACATACGACCGAAACATCTGAGGATTCTCCAAAACGCCACGGTAGATTTTCTTATACCACGGATCGGCTGTAGCATTAGGGCCCTCGTTGAACGAGATCAAATCAATATGACGACGTGACAACACATCAGGAACTATATTATCAACGCCCTTCCGATGTTCGACGTCAAAGTTATACTGAGAAATAATCGTAGCCCAACGAGCTAAACGTCCGGAAGGATTATCGAGCGTGACTAGCCATTTGAGTGCAATATGATCTGTCACGATAGTAAATTTCATTCCATCAATATAACCACGGAAGTGTTTAATCGAATCCAACACCGCCAAAAGTTCGCGCTCCGTCGTACTATAATTACGCTCACACCTGGTAAACAACCTAGAATAAAAAGCGATTGGTTGTTCAATTCCATCAATTTTCTGGGCGAGAACGGAACCAAGACCAACAGATGACGCATCACACTGTAAAATAAAAGGCTGGGAAAAATCCGGACACACCATCAATGGCGAATTCAGTAGAGCCTTCTTCAAATTTGCAAAAGAAATAGCAGCCTCCTCACTCCACTCAATCGCGTCGCGACCTTTTTTCTTACCCAGAAGAGCCGTCATTGGAGCGATGATCGATGAAAAGTTATCCACGAACCGTCTGTAATACGAACACATACCGATAAAAGCGCGTAGGGATTTGGCAGTACTGGGCGTTGGGTAATCACTGATAGACTCGAGTTTCTTAGGATCAGTCTGTAAACCTCGCTCATTGACAACATATCCCAAATATTTGAGCTCGGACTTGCAAAATTCACATTTTTTTAAATTGACGGTTAGCCCAGCTTCCTTGAGCCTATCACGAACTCTACGTAGCAACCGCAGATGACTATCAAAATCACGTGAAACTAAGATCAGATCATCAATGTACCCAAACACGAAATCCTCTGACTCCGGTGTGTATTCAAAGTTAACAATCATGTCCGTCAACCTCTGCATCTCGGACGCAGCGTTCGTCAAACCAAAAGGCATTCGAACAAACTCAAACAAACCACGTTGGGGCACAATAAAGGCGGTCTTTTCACAACTAGACTTATCAGCGAGAGGAATCTGCCAAAACGCACTTCTGAAATCAAGTGAGGTCATATACTTAGCACCACGTAAGTTGTCGAGAATATCCTGAATACGAGGTAAAGGATACGAATCGCGAACAGTAACGTTGTTGAGTTTCCTACTGTCCACACAAAAACGCACAGAACCATCCTTTTTCGTGACCATGACAACCGGGCTAGCCCAAGGTGATCGTGAAGGCCGAATAACACCCGTTTCCAACATCTTATCGATCTCTTCATTGAGGATCTTTAGCTTTACCGGGGACAGTGGGTAATAGCGCTGCCGGATAGGTGGACCAGTAGTTTCAATTTTGTGAGAAAGCCAGGAAGTACAACCTAAACCCATTGATTCAGAAGAAATCTCACCAAACTCTGCTATCGTCAATCGTAACCTGGACTCCTGTTCATGAGTTAATACAGCACGCGGATGGACATAGCGTAACTCATTGATACCCCGAACTGGACAAGGTGATGTAGGATCCCCAGGCAATAATAATTTCCCAGAAAATTCCTGTTCAAAAGCTCTACTAAGAACGGCCGTAAGACCAAACTTATTCCAAAACTCTATACCGAGAATAAATGGAGTTGGTAAACCGCTACCGACCAAACACGAATGAAAAATAATGGAACCATTAAAATGGATAGGTAAATCCGCGCAACCTAAGATAACGATAGGTGAATTGTCAGCAGAAACCACAGCTGGACGAATCTTAGAACAAAAAGAAATTCCCAACCTAAACAAAAGTGATTCGTCAACCAACGTAGCTTGCGCACCTGAATCGAGCAACGCTTTGACGGGAGAACCGGCAATAAAAATTTCAACAAATAAACGATTATCAGTCGAATTAGAAATAACGACAGGTGACACCGCTGACGCGCCCGGTACACCTTGACTTAGTTTTTTGAAACGGTAGGATAACACGAACGACAATCGCGCGTAACTACGCCAGCGCGTTTGCAACGAAAACAGATTGGTCCGGAAAACTTCGTACAAGCGCGGTACTCGTGGCCAACATCGTCGCATTTCAAACAACGCGGTGGAGACTCTACAGCGACGGGGGACACCGTGATCTTGGACCCACCATGGACCTGAAAAGTTTCAAAATTCCCAGCAACCTGAAGAAGACCATCCACGTCGTGAATAATGTTCGTAGCCAAACAAGGATAAAAGCGCGGATGCATACCGTACTTTATGATCGTGAATAAACTATCCTCATCAATAGGCGTGCGTAGCTTGGCGTTCAAATCTCTTGCTGTGATGACGTAATCCCTAACCGACTGCGTAGCTGACTGTTTCAACTCCCGAAGTTCACGCTCTACCTTAAAGTCGTAATCGATAACGTCAAAGGTACGGAAAAAAGCGGCTTTCAACTGCGTATAATCAAGACCAGGCGACCTAATGGCACGAAAGTATTTCAATGCTGAATCAGACAATAACTCGTGAAAACGACGTACGATGTACTCAGAACTGACGTTACGCGCTTCACGTTCCTCATCGATGCGGTAAAAGAACTCGCGGACACAACCCTTGCCAGAAAAAGAAAAATTCCACTTGGTAAGAGACTCCTCCTTGCGCGGAAAATGGTGCTGTTGCGTAATCCGAGGTTGCGGCTGCTCACCCGAAACAGAATCGTAGAAACATTCTTGATCTTCATGCGCCAAGATACGACGTGGCATGATTATGGGCGAATTAGGGCGAGGAGTACCTTGGATACGTTCTTCAGCGTCTCCGGATGCCATGATTAAAGCAACGTAGGGTAACCCTTACTAATAGTGAAAGCTACGTTAGGAATAAAGAGACCACCTACAAAAAACCAGAAAAAAAAACCAGAACGCGTGCACCAAAAACGATAAAACCTTTCAAGGAAGCAGGCAACGTAGATCTATACAAACAAACACAGAAAAACATAAAACAACAAAATAAGTCAGTCAAATAAAACTACGTCAACCTACCTTGAAGGCCCTTACACGTTCCTACGGGTATTAACTACTGGAAAAGCAAGCTACCAAAATAAATTGCTCGGGTCATAACATTGGAAAATAAATAAAAGCCAAAAGAGAAAAATGTTTACAGATATTCTTTTTCTTTTTTTTTAAATTACGCAGAGTAAATAAATTTTAAATCCACATAACAACGAGAGCAGGTTCTCACGAGCGTCACAGCACGGTAACGAACGAAAGGGTAACAGCGGGCACGAACTCCATCAAACTTAAAATAAAACCGGGTTTGTGACGGCCTGGAACATAGAAAAGAAAGACATATTATGGTCGCGAAGCGACCAGCATCCCCCCAGTAGAAACAAAAAAAAACATATGTTTTGAATTACAATTATAATTAAAAGTAACTTACTTTTGTCGGGCGCCAAATTTATGCAGCATTACTTAAACGTCCACGAGCTCATAAGGTGCTCGTGAACCCTAAGCAAGCTGACATAAATCAAAACACGTAGAATTTTGCAGAAAACACTTTTTATTTAAAAATTAACAGCCGCACTTTAAAATAATTGGTACGGTTATGGAAAAAAAAAGTTAATCAACCGCAAGCCAAATAAATCCAAATTCAATACAGAAATGCGCCTTTGTAAAGGCCTTTTAAAATTTTGAAAAGGAAATCATCCCCTAAAAACCAATACAAAAGACAATATTAAAAACTTAGGTAATCCCTGAAATGATGTAAGCTAGTACTAATGACTACATGCATGTATTCACCGGGTGACCAACCTAAAATCTATGAGAGCGAAAAAAACTATTATACGTTTGTCTTTCATATATGATATTAGCAAAACATTATTAGCATTATTTTATAGGGGTGATTAGGTTATTTAAACTCTTTTTAATACAGTTCACCACGAAACGGTATGCTCTTCTGAACCTCCACGCTAACGGATCCCACGGAGCAGTAGACGTCACACGCTCCAGTCTCCCGAGATTAAACGTGCGGATAATAACCACATGGCGACACCCATCACGAGTAGGTGTAGATCAGGATGTGAGTAGGGGTATAGGTAGGACTGAAAAGAGAATTTTAATTAGCCCACAACAAGGAAAAGACCCAAACTAACACGTCCCTAGACAACCACGGAATCAAAACTTACCCGATGAAAATCGGCAGTATCGGAGAAATCGTTAAAACGCCCAGTCACACGGGCGTGCAGCAGAAAAGCAGCGGGCAAACGCTTAACATCTTGCGGCACAAGCCGGCCACACACAATTGGTAAAATCACTTGTACTGGTATCAACCACTACACCAAAGGAAAAACTGGTTGCAGAATATTTTTTAAATCAAAATTGCAACTCAGGACGAGAGCTCTGCGCTATCCAACATGTGATCAAAGAATAGAGGCCAAAAACAAAAACATCAGTCGAACCAACGAATCAAAGAATTCAATTTTCAAATTTCAAATCAGAAACCAAATGTGTAATATAAAAAGAATTAACTGCCAGCACACAACCGGCCAGTAAAAATGTTTGGAAAATGAAAAAAGTATGCAACAAGCATCTCGCATGCAGCGTTGTAATGCTGCACTATGTAAACATTGAATGGAAGTGTGGAGGGGCAGGGCATACATTGAACACCGGAATGCTGCTTTCTCCAGCAATTGAGTTTCCACGACACAGGAATTATTGTAAACGGCACAAAAATGTTCATCACCACTTCACTGCACAGATTTTAGAGGTTTTGAGAGTTTTTAAAGGTATTTTGCGAATTAGGAGTTTATTTTTGCGTTTGTACAAAATTATAGCGTCGTCTCGAGTTGTTTGTTTTCTTCGTTCTTGGTTCGAATTTCGGTTCCCAATGGTAGCGGGATAGGAAAGGAGGGATGTGTTGCCAGAGTATGGATGCGTTCATGTTAATGCGTGAGTGTGTGTATGAGTTAAAATTAATTAAATATATCGATAAATAAACATATAAACGGCGCAGCCAGAAGTGTAAAATGCTTCTACCATCAAAGAAAATTGGGGATGCAATCCCCAATTTCGACAATCAACAATACAGGCAATCCCTTTATTTCTCAACTTCGTTGTGTTGTAACCTACCGTTCAACAAATAAAAACATTCCTTCATTGACAGAAACAAAACTTGAAGCCACTCCCAATTACACGACAAGATTTCCGTAGAAATCAAAAGACATGAAAAGTTGCTCAACAATTAAGTATTATGGGGAAAACATTCTTTGGCAAGATAATTGAATAACTGGACGTCCGCAATAGTAATTAATCGCGGTAATTAAACGATGAAGCAAGTCTAAAGACAAAAGCTTTGTTTGGTTGAGTTATGTATGATTTAATAAGTGAAGATGTTTAAATTTTATTAATAACTAGCTGTTATCCACTCACAACGTCGTCTATATTTTTTCTAACCTGGGTAAAGGGGCACTTAAATATATAGAAGTAGTAAATAAACTTAAATATATTAGAAATAGTTTAATGCCGTCTTAACTCAACTGTTGTAAAATATACCCGTGCAATTTTTAGAAATATACAACTACAACCTTTTACTTAGGTTTACTTACACGATTTTTGTTACCATGGCAAAGCATAAAATAATTGTCTTGGAGTTTGGCTTGAAAAATGGTTACGGTACGGTAGTTCTATTAGGAAGAACATAGTTAGCGCCAAACACAACATACCACACACACACACGCACACACACACACACACACACACACACACAAAACAACATGTCCACAGTTATTATAGTAAATAAATAGGAATATAGAATAAGTATAATATAGAATATAGATTAAATATAAATAATTAAAGAAAAATATCATATAAATCTGTAAATTAAATGTAACTAATTAATGCATGTTATTTACGTCTACTTCGGGTAATATTTATTGAATACCTTATTGCTATTGTGGAAGAGCGGGATTTCCTGACACAGGTGTATATTCACTTACTAGGAAATTCCGGCCCTGTTTAGAAATATTATTTCATGTTTACCTGAATAAAGATTTTTGTTTTTTTGATTTTGGTAGCAATTTTAAAGGACAACTTTTGATTGCAAACGAAGTTAACACGTCATCTTGAGAGCCGAGGTACGGTACGTCACCGTTCTTGGACAGTGCCCTCTGTTCGTTTAAGCTAATAGCACATTGTATCTTAAGGGCGGTAAATAAGGAATTACAAACGAGTTCCACTTCGGGCTTTAATGAGTCGATGTTCGTAATTCTAGTACCGCCCGTGCGACATACAATGTTTTTCATCACATTTGCGAGTAAAATTTTATATTTCTAAAAGAAAAAATATAATTATTCCAAATATTGGCGATACCTTCCTTAGGCTGCGCGCTTGGTAGCCCCGCCCTCCCCCTCCCGCAGCATGCGCCGCAGCGTGCGTGTGCAGGTGGGCCTGCAGCAGCAGCGCGCGCAGCAGTATCAGTACGCACATTTACTTATTTACCGACCTTGGGCTTCATGACAACAAAATTAGTACGGGTAATGACTCATTTACGGACCACGGGTTTCATGACAAGCACATTAAGCTCGAGGGTTTTATTTGGGGGGTTGCAACCAAGGTAGCCAGCATGTTACGACACTGTTTACGTTCAAGTGTGGTGAAAAAATATTATCCCACAGGAGCGCATTACCAGGATATCGTCTCAATGCAGATCGTTCAAAGTAAAAATATCTTTTTTCAATTTAGGCTATAACAAGCACTTATATGAATAATAATAATAATAATAATCATCATTTATTTTCAAATGTCAAAAAAAAACTACCACCGGTTCGGAAAAACCTCTGCAGGGCTACTGCGAAACACGAAACTCGAAGTTCGTGTCGTGGGGTCCCTCTGACACTTATACTATTTAATACGAGAGCGAGAGGGAGGGTACGATACGAACTTCGAGTTTCGAGTTTCGTAGTAGCCCTGCTGTTGAGAAGAATCTGGCAAGAAACTCAACGAGGTATATTTTTTAAACAGATTTACAATATTTTTAAATGATATCTATACATCACAAGTATTTAACACAACTTTATTTTTAACACAGTAGTTTTGCTATTTGAAGGGATCGCCAATGCTGATCGGAATTATTTCCAAATATCCCTGTCCATGATATATTACAATCATTAACTTTATAATACGCCTTAGATATTAATGTCTTTTTGACAATAGATCTGAATTTTGTTATCCGTTTCATTTGGCATATTTTTTGGAATTTTATTATAAAAACGTATGCAATGTCACAGAAACGACTTTTTGGTTTTAACCAAAGATTTTTTTTTTTAATTCTGTAAGATAGAACTTTAAGCTTCGCTGTGTTTCTAGTAGCTTTTGGCTTATCGACGTCAGTGGGAATATCACATATGTTCTTCCTAACATACATGATTATTTCAAAATTTGTCTATCTGTACGCCAAGCTTCTAACACAGGCTTTTTAGCCTAAAGGGACGCCCCAGGTACTGAAAATCTACTTACTTATAAATATGAAATAAAGATATTTTGATTTTTTTTGAAGCTTAATGTAAATCCGTTCATCTGTTATTGCGTGATTGAGTAACAAACATCAAGCATCTTCACAAACTTTCACATACTTATAACATTTGTAGGATATCATAAAGAAAAAGCTGAAAATTCTTACCAGTCCGTTAGTAAGATTATCAGAAAATATTGGAAACGTATTACATTCTTTTTTTTACCTGTTTTAAAAAGGTAACTTAAGAATATAGCCAAAGAGTTTAATCATTGAAATTCTTGGTATTATAAAGAATTAACCCGCTATCAGAGAGTTCAATAAAGACACTTCACCTAAAGCGTAGGGATTAATCAATAGTGAAAATATAATATATTGCTTTTTTTTAATTTATTTACTAACTACAAATGTAAAGCGACAGCCAGCCGAATATCAGCTTAATAATACGTTATACTTGTCCTACTCTTATCTATTATTTAGGCACTCGTTTACATGAACTCGCCTAGGCAATTACTGGGAACATTGTACACAACCAAAAATTATGAATGTAGATTTGACATAGCCATTCGAATAATCAATGCACCAATTATCCGTTGGTAATGTATTAAATAAACGTACCTAAGGCTTTCGAATCATTCTTATTCTGCTTGATATAGCCCTACGACATAATTGTAGGAAAGAAAATGATGCCTCCCGCTTTTACATTTAACATATGGTGAGGTCTACCACAGGGACATATTTAAGGCTTAAGTTTGTTCATCCAATGAATAATGAACGTTTTAAACAAAATCCTTATATTATGGTTACCAATCGTCATGGCAGCATCAAGGGAAAATGAAATTAAAATGATAGTTGATATTCTTCAAAGCTTTGATAAACCTTCTAATGTTGTAGCAAACTTGTGTTGGAGTCCTGGTAAGTGCATTTTGAATCCTTTTGTATACTGATATCTGAGTTTGCGAACCACCATTTTACAAGAACTATGATTAACCACTTTACAATACGAATAAATAAAGAACATTTTGATAAAAAGCAATATTTAAGTTCATTGAAAGAAAAAGTTCGAGTACCTTTTTCTCGTTTACATAATTTACCCGTGTCACCTATATTAGGCTAACAATTAACTATTAGCTATAGTAATAATGACGGCTCATAGTCATAGAAAAGTTCTTAAATATTTTTTTCTTCTTCTTCTTTCTCCTTCCGTCCCTTTACTTGTCTAAGCTTTAGTAACAGGGCAGATTGATTGATGATTTATTTATATTTTTCAGCTGAAAGAAAACAACTAGTGTCAGACTTAGCGGTAATGGCTAATCCAAAAACAGTTCAATTTGTACATACTTTGAATACAGATAACTATGTTTTTAGAGAGAAAATTGTATTTTTAGTACATTTATCTTGTCGTGGAGTGACAGAATTTTTTACAAAGGTATGTTTACTCAATATTTTCATGACCATAGTAAGCTTAAATTTAACTGACCTACATCATGATCATCAGTGTCATGTTTCTTCATTGGACCTGTAACAAACTGCTCCTAATTACTAGATAGAGGTTATGTAAGTCATTTTATTTTCAGGCTAATTCGACCAGAAAATTCAACAAACCTTACCGATGGTTAATTTTGAACAGCTCTGTAAATGAAAACTTGTTGCTTAAACTAGATAATTTGCAAATTCTACCAGATTCCGAAGTATACGTTTCACAATTCAATGGGAATGATAGTTATATCATAAATTTGAGTAAGTTAAATAAACTACTAGTCCTCTTTATGGACATAATTATTTTAGGTATAATGAGCTCCTGAAATTTAAATTTTTACTCCCTAAGCAGGCTTTCAATTTATAATAGCTGCTTGAAAGGTGAGTGAATGGTTATTTTATGGATGACTACTTTATTGTTGCAGTTTATAAGATAAAAATAAATTGTGATTGGATATCAGAGCACTACGGAACTTGGACCACCAATGGAATTATAAAATCAAATATCACGAAGACATCTTTAGCAATGAGACGCAAAAACCTACGTCAAGAGACTATAGTGACGTCTATGATAGTGACTGATGATAAAACTGTTTCGGACTTAAATGATCTTCGGTAAGAATCGAAATTTATGTCAGAATGATGGAGGAAAGAGGATCAGTAAAATGATGATTTTGTCGTACGTTATCGTACGTGGAGTGAATGTAAACAATTAAGATGGTGTTTATAAAAGTATTAGTCTTAACTCGCAGCTTCACTTGCGGGAACCTTTGGGAACCAATAATGAATTGAAATTCTGTGATTTTGCAAAACTTCCCGTGGGAATTCCCCAAAATTATATTTTGGTCTTCATTTAGATTATATATATTATAACAGCCGTGACAAATTTTGTCTCTACACATGAAAATGAAAAATGAAAAAAGTGTGGAAAAAGTTTATTGGTTTAAATAATACATCTCCGTCTGTGGCCTCGTTCAGGGAGAGGTTAAAGAAATTATGGCTGGACACTGACACCTGAGATGAGATTGTGTTTCGCTTTTGTAATTGTTTGTAATATTTCTTTTGTTTTATGTTGGTTTTAATTTAAATAATGTTTTATTTATTTTCTCTCTTTTGGGTATTTCTGTTTTGTCTCTTTACCGCACGTAATTTTCACTGTCTGCTTATACTCTATATAACCAAATGTTTTCTCCTAACTAGGTGAGCTGGAAGAGATCCTTATTTAGGGAAAAGCTCGCCTTTGTTCTCCTCTCTGTGTATTTGTATTTTTATTTTTATGTGCAATAAAGGGTTTACATACATACATACATACATATGAATATCGAAATTAAAAGTACCCTGTGTGTTATTCCAGACGTCCAGTGTTTTGCACACCAGATTGCATTCAAGTCCATATTCCATTCAAATCCATCCATCAAATTTTGGCGTGAAAGAGTAACGAATACTGCACGCATTCATTTAATCTATTTCTATTTGTTAATTTCATTTACATTTGTAGTTTAGTATATTTGTGTATCATTCCGAGTCACAGACGGTTCTGACAGAATATCAGCGCTGCAGGCGTCTAACGCCTCAGCATAGTGCTGAGTCAGCGGCCGTTTCACTTTTGCGGGGACACACAAAATCGTGTATGTATTTTCAGTTTTTTTTTTTTTTGTTTTCTTTTATTTTTGTTGTATAATCTCATTTTTAAATTTTGTTGTGTTTGTGAATAAATTTCCTTTCTTTCTTTCTTCTTCTTTCTTTCATTAACATTTTTTTTCATTTTCATATCACCTAGTAGAAAAAACATGCTTCTTAAAAATGGTGAAACTATTATTTCACTTTGCTCAAATTGAAATGTTATTTCATGCGCAGCAAATCGATAAACGTCATCATCATCATCATTATCATGTCAGCCGAAAGACGTTCACTGCTGGTCATAGGCCTCCCCAAGGCTCTCCACTCAGACCGGTCTTGTGCTTTCCGCATCCAACGCGATCCCGCAATCTTAACCAGGTCGTCGCTCCATCTTGTTGGAGGCCTACCGACAGCTCGTCTCCCGGTCCACGGACGCCATTCAGTTTCGCAATTTTCCGGGCTACCGAGAAACGTATTACCTTATAAATATTATCGTACAAATAATGAAAATACCACAATTTACTTTCAGTTATCCCCTGATAGATTCTGTAAGCAAAAGCTTGTCACTACAGTTGATACCACTGTACTACTTCATGAACGCAACGCGACGCATGATTTACCCAAAAACCTGGGGATATTACGTCAACGGCTCCTGGACTGGGATGCTGGGTGACATGGTGGAAGGAAGAGCTGAACTAGCGGGTAATAAGTCTAATAATAAAACCAAGAGAAGATAGACGTGTTGTACCAGAAGTTGAAGGTGCTAGTACAAAGTCTGCAAGTAAATATTACATGTAACAGATATCTGTGACGCTGTCCTTGTTTATTTTGTCTAATTAAACAGAAGGATCAGTACTAATTTAAGGCTACTTTTTGTTTTTTTAAATCAGCAGAATTTGTACTTATTAAAACAAAAGAGTCTAGAATGCAGTTTTTTTTTAGTTTCCGCAGACGAGGGGTTAATCAATTTACTGAAAAGTCTTTTAAACTGGCGAACCTCTCATTTCATATCAAAAAGTTAAATTATTAAGAAGCTATTTCCAAAGTTTAGTAGGGACTAAATATTTACTTTGTTTTGAAATTTGTAAAGTTGACTATGACTTATTACACCTCATTATTTATCTTTGCAGGCACACTCCTCTTCATTACAAAACAACGCATTGAAATACAGGAATACCTAACTTTCCCCACGACTATCTATGTCAAATTCATCTTCCATGAACCACCGCTGTCTTACCAGAACAATTTGTATCTCCTACCCTTCAGAGCCTCGGTTTGGTACTGCATTGGCTCTTTCGTGGTAATGATGATTATCGTTCTCTTTATTAACGCTCAATGGGAGGCAAAGAAACTGAAGATGAAACAGGAAGTAAGATACATTTAATATGGTGGCTTTTTAAATGTCACCTAATACACAAGACAATGATTTTTTATAATATTATGCCACCAAAATAACTGCTACAGTAAATTTTTTGACAAAACAAAAATACTCTATGAAGGGCCTTTGCACACCGTGTTTTTTAAACGCGCCGTCAACGCGCGTTTATATCGATTCGATACAAACTCTATGGAAAGAAAAAAACGCAATGTGTAAAGATTTTTAATATTATTACTTTTTGTGCCTATCCTGTAATTTGCTTATTTAGGGTGCTGTTACTACTTGTTATATTAGTACAAACAGATTTCTTTGAGCCTGGACCCCATGGAGCTCGAGTTTCTACTGCGAATGGGTTTCTACTGCTGCCAGCACCGATGGAAGAATCTAATTTTACTCTGCTGATTCCAGAAGGAAATCGCTAACACCGTCCTGTTTCCGAGCATTAGTGAAGTAACGGTGTTCGTTGTAAGCGCCATAACACAGCAAGGAAGCACTGTTGAACTGAAAGGTTAGAAACAATGTTGTCCATATTAGGAGTAGGTATAAAGGTTGCGTTTCCACCAAGGATGTGTTGCGAGGAATGTATTTTTCATTATTCAATACATCTCTGGTGGAAACAGCTGAACGGAGCAAGGGGAGGTAAATGGAGCGTTTTTGTTGGTTCACTAATGTTTACCCGCGGCTTCGCACACGTAAATCATTAGGTCCAGCAGCAGCTGAATTGAAATTCCGGGATTTTAAAAAATTCTCGTGGGAATTCCCGAAAATTAAATCGTTGTTTTCATTGACGTCACATTAAAAACAATCATGGTCAAACATGACTGCAGCCCAGCAGTTGTTGTTTCGAGATTTTATCCCTATCCCGTGGGAATATCGGAATAAAAAGTAGGCTATATTTTATTTCAGATGTCCAGCTATCTACATACCAAATTTCTTGACTCTAAGCCTAACAGCGATTATTAGTTCGAGCTTTTATCCCTATTCTGTGGGAGCATCGGAATAAAAAGTAGTCAATGTGTTATTCCAGACGTCCAGCTACCCACATACCGAATTTCATGACTCTAAGCCCAGCGGCTGGTATTTAAAAATTTTATCCCTATCCCGTGAGAATATCGGGATAAAATGTATTCTATGTTTTAATCCAGGTTATAAACTAACTTTTTGCCAAATTTCATCCAAATCTTTCCAGCCGTTTCAGCGTGAAGAAGTAACAAACATACTCACTCATTCACTCACAAACTTTCACATTTATAATATTAGTAGGATGAAATCACATTCCTCACAACACATCCTCGCACATTATTGGTGGAAACTGAGCTGAACGCGGCCAACCACGATAGTCTTCATGACAATGTGATAATCGATTAAAATGGCCGTATTCTCAGGTACCCTCGGCCGTGTGGTGATCTTCATCCTATTCCTGGCATTCCTGTTCCTCTACACCGCGTACTCCGCTAGCATCGTGGTGCTTCTGCAATCCAGCTCCAACCAGATCAGAACCCTCTCGGACCTGCTGCAGTCCAAGTTGGAACTAGGAGTTGAAGATACACCGTACAACAGGTTTTGGTTTTCGGTAAGACATCTCACTAATAATGAAAGTGTGCAAATTTTGTGAGTGATTGTATAGATATTTTTCATGTAACGTAATTGATAACCACTATGATCTTTTTACTAGCCCTAAGGGAGTTTAGTAAAATGGCTTGTTAAAAACAGACAAACGTTGCAATTTATTTTAAAGCTTGTAATATTAAAAGCGTGCAAGTAAATGACGCAAATTTTGCTATTAAATATTTCATCTCTGTAAAAACGACCCCGAACAATCCTAGACATAACGAGATAATAGTAAGTAGTAAAGACAATGTGACCTGAAGTAAACATCCATAAAACTAAAATAACCCAGCAGTGGAACACTTTTCCTGGCTAAATAATAATTGTTTTAGGATGCAAAAGATCCAATCAGAAAAGCTATCTACGAGAAGAAAATAGCACCAATAGGATCAACTCCAAGATTTTACTCCATGGATGAAGGGATAAAATTGTTGCAGAATGTAAGTAATCAGTCCTTGACTCAAAAGAATTTATACCACATACATTATATATCAAACAATTATTTTTTGCTTTTATTCTTAGACACTATATGCCATTTTGTGCATGAGTATTATGGTTAAGTTTTTAGTATAATTATGTTGATGTGATATGATTTGTTTATGTTTCTATGTGTTAGTTGTGTATTATGTTATTATGTTTGATACTTTTAACGCGGGTATTTTGGTTATTGTTCTTATTGGTTGTAAATTCCACCTGCTGTAATGTACTTTTTATCTGCTTCTTTTTATTTAAAAAGTGGCATGGAAATGAAACACTTTGGCCGCCAATTGCATACCTTGTTAATTTTTGCAATATACCTGTTTTATTATTGCTTACTGTGTCTCGTTCAATAAAGAGCCATTGTGTTATAACCAGTGCCATTAGTAGTGTTTCCTCGTCCATGTTCTTGTAAAAAACAGGAGACACTTCTTAGGAAGTTCTACAGAAATTCTCGCGCTCAAGCATTTTAAAAAGTCCACTTCTAACTGGAATTGGCAGAAAATCGTGATTTTATTTGCAGAAACCCTTTGCGTTTAATACTAATCTGGGAGTCGGGTACCGATTTATGGAGAAGTATTTTCACGAGCACGAAAAATGCGGTCTTCAAGAGATAGCTTTCATACAAGACGGCTCTGCGTGGAGTAGCTGCTACAAGCTATCACCTTACAAGGAGATCTTCAAAGTTGGGTAAGTCAGCTATAGCTACCCAGTAAGAGAAATAATGTGAAATTAAATTATGCATGAACACACATATTTTGCATAAACTTAACTATCTCAAGGTCGCGGGTGATCAAAGAAATTCTTTTAGTGCAGAAATTATTGTTTTGAGAAATAAAATGATTGATTGATTGATTACTTAGTAATACTTCTCAAACATTGGAGCTACGCTAGCCAGCAAAATCCCCAATATATCACTTTTGACCAATGCTACTACAACATCAGATGTCCACTCACCGTTTACAGAATTTATGCCTGCCACAGATCAAGAAATTATATCCATCATAAACAATTTAGACGCAAATACCAGCTCCGGTTTGGATGGAATGTCGGTGAAATGTTTAAAATGTGTAAAGTCTCTGATAGTTGGAAAATTAACCGAGTGTCTTAAAAAATGCTTGAAACTGGGTTACTTTCCCGATAGTCTTAAGCTCGTAAGAGTAACTCCAGTTTACAAATCTTCAACAAAATCAGACCCGGGTAACCACCGCCCAATCTCAGTTCTTCCGTTACTCTCAAAGGTTCTTGAAACCTTGTTACACAAACGTCTTGAGGGTCATCTTGGGTCGATAAAATTCCTCTATTCGAAGCAATATGGCTTTAGGCCACAATCAAGCACCTTGACTGCCACCGTAGATCTTGTGACAAAAATTAAAGTCAATATTGACCAAAAAAAGATAGTTCTGGGGGTGTTTGTAGACCTAAAGAAGGCTTTCGACACTATTAGCCACCAGGTCCTCCTGGATAAATTGAGGGAGGTTGGTTTGGGTGGGAGAGTCCTCAAAATGTTTGAGTCCTACCTCCAAAATCGCAAGCAAATAGTCAAAATGGGTGTACATGAAAGTAGTCCACATAATATCACTTTTGGCGTACCTCAAGGATCTATTTTAGGACCATTGCTCTTCTTAGTTTACATTAATAACATCAGCAAAATGGGTCTAAGAGGCGACGCTACTTTGTATGCGGATGACACAAGCTTATTTTACTACGGTCATTCTCTCCATGACATAACAGCTGATGCTCAGAGCGACCTTAGTCTCCTCAATGAGTGGTTTCAAAATAATCTTCTAACTATAAATATTAGCAAAAACAAATTATATTATCTTTGTACCAAAAAACAAGAAACTTCCGTGTAACCAGCCTCTAACCATAAATAATCAGCCTATTAATAAAGTTGATAAGGAAAAGTATCTGGGTCTCATATTGGATAAAAAACTGACGTGGCAACCGCAAATCGAAAAGATAAAAAATAAAATAACTTCTTTAACTGGATCTATCAAGGGTATAGTACGGTGTCTTCCAAAACGTGTCCGGTACACAATATATAACACACTCGTGAAACCACATATTGAGTATCTAATCGAGATATGGGGTACCGCTCCTCCAACTACCTTAAACAGCCTACAGCGAGCCCAAAACAAACTGATTAAAGTCTTATTTCACTACAACTTTCTTACGCCAACGAGCAAAATTTACAAAGATACTAAAATTATGAACATTAACCATACTTACATATATCAGACTTGTATACTAATAAGAAAAATACTATCAAATGATCTCCATATACAAATTTCTTTTACAAAAAGCAACAATTCCAAAGAATTAAACTCAGGAACGCTAATAATCTTGTTTTGCGGCCTGCGCGCACTAATTATGGCAAAAATGTATATTATACGAGGGAGCTAACTTGTACAATAAACTCCCAACTGACATCAAAGATGCCAAATCGCTACGCACATTTAAAAGATTATTAAAACAATACCTCTCAACTCGCCCATAAATACGCGTATTTTAACATTAATATAAATATAAATACTAAATTATCAATATAGAATTATCTAAAGTAAATAAGCAAATATAATATAAATCAGTAGATACTTATATTTAAATATGAATCAAATCAATACCTGCTATAAAATAAAATAAATATCAAAATAACACATACTCAAACAAAAATAATGTACATACATTAATAGTTCAACAAAATACATGTACAACACAATTAGACCACAAAGTCAACGTACGTACGTAGGCATTTGCTAAGACACTTCCGAACTCTTTATATCTTTGTAAAACTGTTATCTTGTCAGACTGCGCTCACACCGCACAGCGCATCGCGCTCCTAAGCAGAGAGCGATCGAACTTGTTTTGTGTACTTTTTATAATCCTACCGGCAAATTGTAACTTTTATGATTTTGCGATTGTGTTAATGTTTACGCTCGCTAGCTTAGATTATAGTTTATGCATGTAATATTTCTTTCTCAAGTAAGTGAATTATTGTTATTCTTTTGAGAAATAAAGATCTTTAAACCGACTTAGTCCGACCATTCCTGACATAATCGTGATTCGAACGGTTTAATTTTTGTAACTTTCCATATATTGTGTTGTATTGTTCCAGCCTCCTGAGGATCCAAGAGCATGGTCTCGCCACTCGAGTCAACCATCTGATCTACGTTAAGAAACCCGTATGTGCCGTGAGAGGCGGCCGCTTTGTGTCAGTATCAATAGTTGACTTCTACCCTTCCTTGCTCGTGTTGCTGTATGGCTTGGTACTGGCTGTTGTGCTGTTGGGTATGGAAATATTATATCACAGGAAATATGGGAGTAAGGATAACTCAAACAACATTATAGAAGGTTAAAGGGTCTTGAGTATTTTGTGTAAGTAAAGCAGTCTTAAACTTACTTGGAACTTTCAAATAAACACCCCTGCAAATATTTTTCGCCATACTTAGAATAGAAATAAGGCTAAATCCCACTAATGTTAGAATGATAAAATTATGTGTGTGTGCATGCCAACCTGTGTGTGTGTGTTTTGTTTGTTTTTCTTTCACGCTAAAACAACTAGAAGGATTGCATTTATTTCCAAATAGCTACCCTAATTATTTCAACAAAATTATTAGTAGGTTTAGTTTGCTAAGTCAGTACCTATTTCTAATTGCTTTCTAACTCTCTGCTCGTAATTTGTGTGTGTCAGTAGCGCTTCAGTGTTTTTTAAAGAAATTCAAACTGACAGAAAAAATATAATGTCTTCAATTTTCGTGATTTTCACTCATAGTCAAAATACAACGCATAGGACTTGCCTAGGAATGCCTAGTGTTTGATTATCTAAATAAATGTAATCTCGCCAATATACTTTACTGGCGTATAATATTGCATTTGTAACTTTTTGACAGGGCACAGTAAAAAGGGAATATAACACACACTACCTGCTTCAAAGTACATTTATGCAATCAATTCTGTTCTCGACCCTGAACAAGTTATTTTCAGGTTTTCAGCCATTTAATTAACACCTTGTAGACGAAGCATAGGTACATAATGAAATCAATTAAAATGAAATAAAGAAAACTATTTCTAGCGTCTTTCGTTGTTTCTGTGTCCTTTCTATCTTACTTATTATTATTATTACCTTTTGTTTTCTACCTAAATATTTTCCACTTAATTGAGTTCCCGTAACTGTCCCAATAATTGGCGTATTTAATTAAATGTCATCAGCTTAGCGGTGACAGCAGAGTGTCATCTATTGGGCTCAGACGTTTACCTTGCCTGATTTCGGGAAAGTTTTAGTCACGACGTCTCTAAGCTTTGGTCTCCACACTCAGCCAGAGAACTTGGAGACAGGGATGTTTACAAGTGCCCGGACGTGATTTATCGACGCTACCTCGATTTTAATTAATATCTGCTAACGCCGTGCTACCATCATGGCTGTTTACAAAACTATGAACAATAATATTCATTTTATCATCATCATCATCATCATCATATAAGCCGCAGGACGTCCACTGTTGGGCATACGCCTACCCATATAATATTTTTTAGATTTTTGTTTTAGTTTTTATAAGCGTGTATACTTGTCAAGTGAGTGCATAAGTTTTAATAATTCATTAATTTACGTACTAAAATTAATTTTAATATTTTCACACCACACCACACCTAACCGCCAGTTAACACTAATCAATGGATGGTAAAACAGCCCCTTAATGTAGTATTTTTCGGGCAGGACAACGTCTGCCGGGTCCGCTAGTAAATCAATAAAACTAAAAAATATATAATTATATAATAACGCATGAAATATAAAAGATACATAGAAAGTGAACAATTGTTTCCACTGCTGCTATTTCATTTCCTCGCCATTGAAGTGCAAAGCAGAGTGTAAAACTTGAGCATTAAACCCATTTCCCCCTCGAGGTGTCTATCCACCCTCGCCGTACCGGCTCGGGTGGCTATATGCACGTCTTGGGTAAAATGGCTCGTTTTATGCTTTTGTTGTACAATCTACTATTCTAGTTTTCAAATTATCTATTTAAATATTGTAGTCTTATGCAGTTCATAGTGTACATCAAAACAATTTTAAAAAACTAAGTTAATTCTCCTGCAGAAGCAAAGCGATTGCTCGGTAGGTACTTGATTTTCATTGCAATTTTAAAATGTAGGGTAGGGTGAAGGAACTGAAGTACGTACTTTCGATATCACACACACACACACACACAAACATCACGCCTGTATTCCCAAATGGGGTAGGCAGAGCACACGAAACGTTACCGCTTCGGAGCCACTTAGCAATTCTACAAACAATTCAAACTTTCGATATCAGTTTAAACTTTTCTGATATCTTTTATATTTGGGGTTTAATCGCCTGGCTACACTTAAGGATTACATCCTGAATATCTTCCTGTTCCATCCTGGATGATTAATAAGTTTGCTGTCAAAATATTTTTGAAAAAAAAACTTATAAATTAAAATAACAAATTTTGCCAGTTGTTTATATAAAACTCCTAAATAACTTTCAGGGTAAAAAACAGCCTTATTACAACGAGTTCATAATAAGATTAGTTATTTATTACCACCCACAACTTTATCACAACACTCGTTTATTATGAAGGATTTGTTATAATCATTTTCCGCGCCGCTTCTTACTTTATTGCGGTCTGTTAATTACAAAAAATAAGTGATTAAAGTTTGCTTCAGCTGTAAATAATACTAAGCAATTACTATGTCGAATAAAAAATCTTGAAAGCCTATTGTTTTGATCTATGGCTCTCAAGCAGACGATTGTGAGAAAACTATCATCATCATCATCATCATCATCAGCCGGAAGACGTCCACTGCTGGACAAAGGCCTACCCCTTAGAACGCCACAATGAACAACAAATCGCCACTGGCATCCACCGGCAACTTTCACGATGTCGTCAGTCCACCTGGTAGGAGGCCTGCCATTTTTATTATTTACTAGCTCCATACATCCCAGTGGCGACGAGGATATAAAATTATCCACTAGTTTTAAAAATAAAACAAAAATTGTCTGTGCTGTGTGGAAAAAAATGTGTGTGTGTGTGTGTGTGTGTGTGTGTGTGTGTGTGTGTGTTCGATTCGTAGTCGCCAATCGATTACTTTTCTCCCCCAACCGTTATCTCTTCTTCGAGCGATGTGGCCCGCCCATTTCCCTGATAACTATTACCACAACCGGTCGCCATAATTATCTAACACCTTGACGCTCACGTGCTCTTCTTACCCTCTCTCTTTACCACCTTACCATCTCTTATTACCCTCATCTTACACATGTTACATAAAGAAATAGTGAAAACGATTGTGATTAGAGATCGCAAGTGTGTTAGACTACAAGACATCGGGAGTAATCACGCTAATTATAATTACTTCGACGTTTCAACCGCATTGCAGTACCCGTTAACACGAAAATAGGTACCATTAGCCAAATAAGTGGTCTATCAATTTTTAAACAAGTTCCTATCGAATAAATATGTCGCTAAAGTCGAACTTTCAAGTTGACAGACACGTCTATTGGCATTATTGTTTTATGACGTGCAAACGATTATCAACTTTAGGGTGGTAGACCACATATTTGGCTGATGGTATCTACTGACCCTATACTATACTATGAAGTGCAAAATTTGAACTCCGTATCTTGCTGTCCCGCTGGCGCTAATATTACTTAATAAGAGAGTGAAAGGGACGGTACGATACGACCTTAAATTTTGGAATTTCGTAGTATCCCCCCCTGGTATTTTTACGTAGACGGACTGATATTTTATTCCTGCTTGCGGCTGTACTCTGCCAAAAGCACTAAAATATGAATGTTGGACTTTCGGCCAACCGATATTCAATCGGTTTCATTGTTTGAATAATTTGGCTGAGGCCCGGAATAGCCGGCTGCCGAACACAGACTAGACTGAGTTATGACCTAGATTTATTTGGAAGCTTCTGAACGCTAGGGTAGCTAACTGAAGGCTAGGTTTTTAAAGGGTCGACACATCAAAGTTTGAATCCAGAACGGCATTGAAATATACCCCGTAGATTTTTTTGAAAAATGGTTACAGGTGTTACATTACTTTGTATTGCAAAGGTTGCCTGAAAGATGTCGCTTTGAAGCAATAAAACCGTATTTTTGGTTACTTTGGATTTTTTCCCTTTGTACGGTCGTGAAAAAATCCTTTGGTCCCAAATTAACGCTCGTGACTGCTCCTCTATTTTTCAATACTGCTCACTAGGTATATTATGTATAATGTTCACTAAAGAGTTCTAGTCCTAGTGTTGTAATGTAATGTTTTTTGATGTCAATAAATATTGTGAGTTTGAGTCATTGTATTTTATTTTATGACAAGTTGCTAGGTACATTTTGGCGATGTTTTCTCCCACATTACCGTATCGGCAAGTATTTTTAAAAGAGATGAAGCTTAAGATTAAAATTGTTTTGAAAACTAAAGACAATACCGATGCTAAGGAGCTGTTTCACCATCCATTGATCTGTTTGTTATGTTTGAATAGACTGAGACAGCATCACATTTATCCGTCAGTTAAAATTAATCAATGGGTGGTGAAGCAGCCCCTAAATCTAGCGTGATTAAAATTCTTTCCCTAAACATGTGTACCCTTTCTATTTTTTGGAAATTTTGGAAAAATATGGTTTTTCCTACTCAAAATCAAGAGCACAATCGATTCCGATAGTTTAAAAAAATCTTTCCGGTGGCGAATGTACTAGTCCCAAAATGCACTATTAGTCAATACACTCAGCAACATTTTTCTAAGGATTTCGTATTTTATACGGAATCTTCCATAGTTTAGGTATATTTTATACCTTAGGCTGCTATTTACTCTTAAACTACTAATAATTCTCAAGCAAACTTAGCCGGTAGGTATAGTTTTCCTTGAAAGTTTGATATACTTACTACTATACTGTTTTTTTTTCAAATTTTTCCCCCCAACCGTTATATTTTAGAGGGGGGGGGACGCTCGATTTTAAAGTTGAATATTTCGCAAAAAAATCACTGAATCCAAAAATCGTCTTAGCAAACCCTAATGGTTTTAAAATATCTATCCAACGATACCCCACACTATAGGGTTGGATGAGAAAAAAACTCACCCCCACTTTACGTCTATGGGAGGTAACCTAAAAAAATTTTTTTTTAATTTTTTTATTGTACCATTTTGTCGGCATAGTTCACATATATATCCGTGCAAAATTACAGCTTTCTATCATTGATAGTCCCTGAGCGAAGCCGCGGATGGACGGACAGACATTTTGGCTCCGGAACCTAAAATGGGGTCATTTTTTTAAACGATCGGAATCGATTGTGCACTTGATTTTGAGTAGGAAAAACCAGATTTTTTCCAAAATTTCAAAAAAAGAAAGGGTAGGTACACTTTTTTTTAAAAAACGCCCTTCCGTTGTATACTAATAAATTTAAAACGGTAATGACGTTTAACGGAGCTGGAGCTGGAGCCTTGAATAAAACTGCTGGCTAAGTTCAAATCAAACGTCACTCACTCACTCTTGAACAAAATGTATCGGTATGAGAGAGATTTCCGACGTTTGGCAGAGACTCAGCGTTGTTCTTGGCACATCGCCCCGTTCGCAACTCGATACACTGAGTAAGGTATCTAGCTACATTAATTGATGGCTGCTTGGATATCAGATGTACCTAACGTCCTGCAGCATCTTTACATAGTACAGTGATTACGTGAGCTGGATCAACCCTTCTCCCTTGTAACCGGCTAGCCGGTCGGAGTAATAAAAGGCGTGTGGTTACAAAATAAAAATAAAATACAAAAGAAAAATATATACAATTATTTCAGTCAGCACTGCTCTTGTAGATAAATTAAAAAAAACACTGGCCAGACTCTACTAGGACAGGTAGAGAAACAGGGCAGGGTGATAAGGTAGCCTCGGAGCGTCCAGTCGCGCCGGCGATCTGCTCCAAGGATCTGCTGCTGCAGCGGAGTGGAGTGGAAGTGGAGATGGGAAGAACAGCAGGAAAGAGGAAGGGCTGCAATAGTGACAGCCCTTATATTACAAGTAGTCAGTGAAATAGCTATCACCGAGTAAATCTTAATAAATAAAAAATAATCGTAAAATGTGTTGCTAAGCGCAAAACTCGGGAATGGCTGGACCGATTTCGCTAATTCTTTTTTTGTTGTGTTTGTTATTGTCAGGAGAAGGTTTTTATCGAAGAAAACTTAGAAACACACGGGGTTACAGCGGGGGGGCGAAGCCGCGGGCAACAGCTAGTAATTAATATTTTCTTGGAAATAAAATCAAATTTCGGCTTACGCCTTGCCAAATAGTAGAGCCAATCACAGGAAAAAACAAAAGAGTATCAATAATTTAGTATTTAGATTTTTTTTCTTTTGTAAGCGGCCAGTTGCGCACCGCGGAGGTTTGCCATGTTACACCCTCAGGTAAATGGTAATAGATGTGTGACCATGCACTTAGCAGACAAGTTAAGCAAATGCAGATAAATGCTATTACCATACAATATACATACATAATATATCGTGTTGGCGGGTGTCCATGGGCGGCGGTGATTGCTTCTCATCAGCAGGGCTACTACGAAACTCACGACCGACACGTACCGTCTCTCTCGCTCTCGTATTAAATAGTATAAGTGTCAGAGGGACCGCACGACACGAACTTCGAGTTTCGAGTTTCGTAGTAGCCCTGCAGGTGACTCCGATGCTCGTTTTTCCCCTCTTATGTAAATAATATAAATACTTAATTAATTTGAAAAAAAATCATAAATTGGAAATATAAAAAAAAAACATACATAATGCCACAACATTAATTTAATTTTTTTTTTATGAATATCAAAATTCGATACGAGATAATTGAAAACCTAGGAAAACCTAAATTTTTAGCAGATATTTTTTTTAAGGTTTTTTTTAGTGAACGGGTTAACAAAAAGTTTCATTTAAAACTATATCCGATTTTTAAATGTTTTAATATGAACTTCATGGCGTTACTCATGGTTCAAAAAATAGAAGGTACACGGTATTATAGATCTCACAATAAATGTCACATGAAGATCCGAGAAATAAAAAATAGACATCTACCGTGAATATACAGCAAACTGGCTTTGCTATCTTGCAAATTCCGATTGAGAGCGCTTTAAGAGCGTTTATACCTGCTGAGCTGGCAACGTTGCATTTTTGTTAGTTTTTCTCGATTATTCCATAAAAATTAAATGAAAATTAAAAATGTTGTCTGATAGAACACTTCTATATAAGTTAATATGTCTACTCCATTAATTCGTGCTAGACTTTTATATTCTTTAAAAATCGGCCAAGAGCGTGTCGGACACGCCCAAAATAGGGTTCCGTAGCCATTACGAAAAAATAAGTAATATTTTTCTAAGGATTTCGTATTTTTTACGTCTTCCAAGTTTAGGTATATTTTATACCTTAGGTTGCTATTTACTCTTAAACTACTACTAATTTGAATTCTTACAAATTTTTCCACCCATCGGTTAAGATTTTAAAAAGGTGGGGGGACGCTCGATTTTAAAGTTGAATATTTCGCAGACAAATCACTGAATCGAAAAATCGTCTTAGCAAACTCTAATGGTTTTAAAATACCTATCCAACCATACCCCACACTATAGGGTTGGATGAGAAAAAAAAATCACTCCCACTTTACGTCTATGGGAGGTACCCTAAAAAAAATATTTTTAGATTTTTTATTGTACCATTTTGTCGGCATAGTTTACATATATATCCGTGCAAAATTACAGCTTTCTAGCATTGATAGTATCGGAGCAAAGCCGCGGGCGGACGGACGGACGGACAGACAGACAGACAGACAGAGATGGCGAAACTATAAGGGTTCCGTTTTTGCCATTTTAGCTCCAGAACCCTAAAAACGAACAAAAATGTCGTGTTTATTTAGGTATTAATTTAACTCATATATGTTAGACCATATTATAAAGTTAACATTTATTCTAGTTGTTGATATTATTATATCACGACACTAACGCTTCCTGGAAACAGTCGAGATACTAAAGTTGCGTGTATGCAGCGTTATTCTGTAAATAAACTTTTAAACTTATTTTTAAATAATCATTTGTTAATATTTTCCACTTCTTATCTCATTATCATCTTATCTCGGCTTATATGCGTCTCACTGCACGGCGTAGGCCTCCTCTCGCAATGAGAGGGTTTGAGCCGTATTGTCAGGCGGGCCCAGTGCGCCATTGAATTTTGTAGGTTTCCTCAATATGTTTTCCTTTCCTTCACGGTAAAGCTTTTGGAAAATTTCAAATCTAATTTATCACATAAAGGATGAGTTTGAACACGCAAAACTTTGGCATTTTCAAATGCTTATATTTTTACATATACTCGTACAAGTGGTATAGATTTTTTTTAGTACTTTACGTAATATACCCGTAATATAATCTGTAGAGAAGAAATAAACATACATACATACATAAAATCACGCCTCTTTCCCAACGGGGTAGGCAGAGACTACACCCTTCTACTTGCTACGATTCTGGCATACAACTCTCGCTTCCTCTACATTCATCAATCTTTTCATGCATGCACATCGGCTTAGAGCAGGGTTTCTCAAACTTATCACTCCACGTACCCCTGTTAAAGTTTCTAGACGATAGCGAACCCCTAAAACTAAAACTAAAAATAAAATACAAAAAGACTCCAAAAACCAATCTTAGTCATCTTGCTAGTGTTGCAGCCTGGTGGTTTTTGGAGTCACGTAAACCTTGTCGCGAACCCCCTACCGTCGAATAGCGAACCCCTAGGGGGGGTAGGGGTTTACTTTGAGTAACCCTGGCTTAGAGTACTCCTGACCCGACCTTTCTTCAGAACGTCCCCGATTTGATCGTGGTACGTTCGTCTAGGCCTTCCTCTCCCAACGTACGTACGAAGAAATAAAAGTGTTATTAATAACGTCAATTCATTTATTCGTTTTCATAATGGAGAGCTATGTAAATAAAACTTCAGCAGCGAAAAATAATTCTGCTCAAACACACATAAAACCCTACTTTACAATACAGAAGACTGTTTTTTTTTCTATTTTCACTGCTGAAAGCGATAGCAGACCCAGAGCTTTTGATATTAATTTCAGCTTGAAACCAGACAGTCGAACGGACAACCAGACATACGGACAGACAGCAAAGTGATTCTATAAGGATACTACTCGTATTTCGTCGACAGAAATACATACGCGAATGGGAATGAAAGTAATCCACGGGAATAAGCCGCGCACACACGAACGGCTGGCATCCGGTCGTGTGATGCTCGTATGGCCAGAGTGTGGGAAATGAGAGATTCCATTGTTACAGAGGCTTTGTCGATAAATGAAGGTTTTTTTTTTTAATTAATACGCTTAGGAACTGATGTTGTCTCACACACAGGCTGTCTTTGAATTCTTCCGTAATATTATTGCCTATTTTACAACAGATGGTTGGGTTCGTTTTACTAAACACCTGTAAGTAAATATTTTTGACTACTTTTTAATGGCGGTTTCAATGAGTTTCAACTACATCGTCTTTTTCATGTATAAATTTCTCAATACTCTTTTTTAGTGCGTATGTGTGGCCCCGAGTTTCCTCCTACGCTCTATCGGTTTGATTTTAAGAAGATTTTAGGATCACGGTGATTTGTGCAGCGATGCAACGAAAGGTGAGCACCGTGGAGGACTGTGATCATAATAGCAGGATATTCTTACCATCCTTTTTTACCGGAATATACTCGTATATTTCCGATAGCGATATTTTCCAATTTCTATTGAGACGGTGCGCCACGCCACACTGGGCAGTTCATATTTAGATCTTTTTTTTGCGTCACTTTAAGTTTGGAAAAATAAGGTACAACCACGAGCAAAGCAAGGTATAATTGCCAAACGCGCTAGCAAAGCAAATGAAGCGAGCATGCCCCGGCAGTTGCCGGTGAAGCGCGAGATCCAAATTGAGTTAATATCTACGCTATCTATCTACTATCGTTCGATTAAGTTTTGGTATATTAACCTTCGCGATTATAGTCTTCGGGTTCTAGGCTCTTGGTCAAATAATTTCAAAATTTCTCAAAATCAACATTTGGCGTTTCAATATTTGTACTTCCATTCAAAAGTCTTGTCACAGTCTGCATCCTGGAACAAATGTGTGGCCATATCTAGTACGGAGAACAGATGGCTGTTGGGGCTGAAAAGTTCTAGTGTAGTTAATGTACTTGTTAATGCACGCTCAAATAATGCACGGCCTGATAATCCGTGCTTATGTACATGGATTATCATGCCGTGCATATAAAATATTGCGCGCGCTGTTTTTCTGTACTGATTTTCTCGGCTTATACAAAAAAAGACCTGAACCCAACCTAACCGAGTCGTTTCTGCTCTGATTCATTTTGCTCGCTCGCTTGCTGCCATTGGCATACTTAGTCATTCGAATCGATTGGATTCACATTATCACGTCGTACATTATCACTACGTACATTACAGCGCGCGCAATATTTTGTACGCCCTGATAATGCGCGACCATGATATTGTACGGCATGATAATCGGAAGCAATAATGCTTCGGGTTATGACGTCGTATTGCGCATACATTCCATGTTGTACTTTATTGCTTCCCAAAAGTTTTCGAATGCAAAGCGCGGATCGGCAAGCGCAGCGTAGGATGTCCACGAACAGGATGCATAGATGCCCTGATTAAAACCACGGGTTCACGGTGAATGCAGGCCTCTTCCAACTGAAGCATATGGAGGACGCCTATGTCCAATAGTGGATGTCCTACGATTATATAATGATGATTCTGTAACAACTATAATTTCACGTTACGTTGATTACGACAAAGAGACATCACGTAACGGTTAGTTTTATTACAATTCGTTTTGTCGCTTATCCATCCGTATGCCATCGGGTAGGTGGAAAGGGATGTAACACGATAAAACGAGTTAAACGGAGTTGTATCTTGTCACTGGAGTGATTGATTGTTCGAATTACGGCGATTTTATGATATGATAATGTTTATTTAATTCCCTGTTGAATGCTTCTACGTATTAAAAATGTAGTTAAGGCTGCTTTTTCACCAGAAATGTGCCAAGGTGCGTAAAATAGTAGATTGTACAACAAGAGCATAAAACGAGTCATTTTACCGAAGACGTTCATATAGCCATCCGAGCCGGTACGGCGAGGGTGAATAGACACGTCGAGGGGAAAATGGGTTTAATGCTCGAGTTTTACACTCTGCTTTTCACTTAGATTGCGAGGAAATTAAATAGCAACAGTGGAAACAATAATTCACTTTCTATTGATTCTATTGATTTGATTGATTTTTAGTTTTATATAAATTAAAATGTATTTGAAAAATATGTAAAAACTTTTTTGTTTGTGGCTGTTGACACCTGATTACCTTGGTCTTATTGGTCTTAACGAAGATTTTATTTTATGCATAGAGCATAAAAAGTCATTTTATGACGCCTAGATACAGCATAAACACGAACTTTACGAGCATGTGAAGTGAAAAAATTTGTGAATTATTATATGTGCAATCCTGAGCAAGACCACCTAGGGAGAGAGAAAAATCCCTTTTAAAGTTGCTTGAAAACTATCGGTTTACGAACTTTATACGAGCATGTGCTAAGTTCATTTTTATTGTTTGCTGGATACTGCAAAAACGACAAACTTACGATGCACAAGACGACGAATTTGATTGTAGAATTATGTGTATAAATTTGCTAGGCTCACACATTATCTCACCACTCAAAATAAAAATTTTGTAAATCGCCATCGCTAATTCTTTTTAACGCAGTGGCTATGCACACGATGTCATGGACAAATTCTAATTAGTACAATTAAGTTCCACAGACTTTTATCCGATGCAACTCACCGAGTATTTTTTATGACCTCTCAATCAGAGGATCGTAGGTTCAAACCTTGGCTCGCACCTCTGAGTTTTTCGTAATTCATTGCGTAATTTAAATTTACCACGAGCATTACGGTGAAGGAATTGTGAGGAAACCTGCACAACATTCGAAACAATGCAATGGTGTGTGTGAAGTTCCCAATCCGCACTGGGCCCGCGTGGGAACTAAGGTCCAAGCCCCTCTCATTCTGCCTGTGCCCAGCAGTGGGACGTATATAGGCTGGGATGACGATGTAATAAATAAATATTTTTTTGGGAATTTACGTGGTTATTTAGCAGAATTTCGGAATTTTAATTCGACTTCCAGATCTAATGACTTACGTGTGTAAACTGTAGTTAGTACGTTATAATATATGATATTGCGATGGGTCCTATGTATAAGGGCCAAAGTGATTTTTTTCAATTTTGAGTTTTGTGCGTTATAGGTATCTATAAACTATATATATTTAGATAGTGGATTAAAAAAACACTGTTATTGAATTATTTTTCGAGTTTTCATTGCGTAAAATGGCCGAACTAGATGCAATTTTAACGTAAAAGGGCTAAACGTAAGTTTGATACTTTTACGCGGTAAATCTCGGGGCGGCTCTTTTTAATCTGTAGGCATAACTGCCATTTAGGTCCTTGTACGTCAAGCGGAACGCCGCTACCCCGATGCTACATCGTAATGTGATTGTATTACTTTTTTAAAATTTCTCCGAGTATCTGGGGTAACGTATTTTTTACCAAAGATTTTAAAGTTGAACGCGTGTATGAGCCAAAGTACCACATAGATCTTTTTACTGTATTTTTGAACACAAGTTTATTTCCCGGAAATTCACGTATATGGGCGTATGTACAATAACTTTTAATGAAAAAATATTTTATTTAAATTTATTCGTTGTGGTTGAAGGACAGAGTACTATTAGCTAGTGTGCCAAATTTTAAAAGTCTCGGATACACCACCTCTAAGTTACGAGAGTTTTTGACTTTGAAAGACCGTCCTGTAAAGTAAGGATTTTACACTTAAGCCCTTATACGTAGGACCCATCGATTGATATGCATCAAGAAGGGAAATTTATTTTTATAGCATAGTTTAGCTTACACGTGTCGTCTAGTGCTAAAATTATGAAAATAAGCGGTTCGGTTTGATGGAAAACATAATGCTGAAGCAGCCTGACTTTTCCTAGGTTCAATATCTTTTATTAGAAACGTAGCTCAACGAGATCAAAGTCTTAAAAGTAAATGCAAGCCATCAAGTTATTCGAGTGAGTTGATCGAATACGCTATGGTGAAATTGGATTTAAAATTTTCACAAGATGTGAGTTAAAAAATATATTTTCCTAGAAATAATCTTTTTGTTGAAAAAAATCGCTGCTGGCGCTGCCGCTGAGCTGTGCCAGCGGTATTTTTTTTTATTTGACTGGCTGGCAAACGAGCAAGTGGGTCTCCAGATGGTAAGAGATCACCACCATACCAGGGGTATTGCAGATGTGTTGCCAACCTAGAGGCCCAAGATGGGATACCTCAAGTGCCAGTTATTTCACCTTACTCTGGCTGTCTTACTCTCCACACCAAATAATGTTTTGCCTTACAAATAATATGCAATTTTAATCACAAATGTGATGAAAATCATTCTATGACGCACGGGCGGTACTAGAATTACGAACATCGACTCAATAAAGCTCCAAGTCGTTAGAAATCGTAACAGTTTGTTTCCTAAAAAAAGTAGAAATATAAATAAACATACAAACGCTTCACGTTTTATTTTACTGAATACACTTTCATGGTTTATGTTTATGTGGTTTATGTTGCGAGTAATGCTATGTTATGACGGAAAGCTTCGTTTTTATTATTATGAGTACGAGTCTTGCTCGACGTGATACACGCTCGTCGAGAGCAAATGGGTTGAAATCTGAGAGGTTGGAATTTCTCATACTAATTTTCCACCAGCGATTTGCTAAGTAAAGTATGTACCTACCTATATTCATTTACTAGCTTTACGTTGCGGTTTTGCCCCGTGACAAAATAATAAATGAAACTCTATTTAGTGAGATTATGAAATATTTCTTTTTTCACTTTTGTCGCTTTATGGAGTTTGACCATTTTAACCCCTTTTCATCGTGTATTTGTTTAATTTCTTTGAAGATTTTTATTATTAAGATTGGTTTTGTACGGGGAACAAGGTATCATCATCTCAGCCAAAGGACGTCCACTGTTGGGCATAGGCCTCCCCCACACAACAACAACACAACAACAACACAACAACAACAACAACAACAAGGAACAAGGTATATTTCAACACAATTTAAATTAATTCCAATGTTTTTTATTTAATAATTGTTGAGATAACTAGAAAAAATCTCTTTGAATAAATCATCTGATTTATTGTGTTTATTATTATAAATCCTTTGTACTTAGTTTTAGACGACTGTCACTCAGTTCACGCCCCACGGACGCAGAAGATCCGTAAAATGTGAAATATTTGAATAATTCTCTTTGAATATTCATAAATGATTATTCGCTCGGTGAATCAGCGATACGACGTATTTTGAGTTAGCTAGGTTTCCATAGAGTTTCGTTTCAAATGGTGATTAGCTTTTTAGAAACCTACTAAGCGCTTAGCCAAGTGCTAAGATCAGAGATGTGAAATTTGGTAGGTACGAGAGTTTATTATGCAGCTTTAGTGAAAATCACTTCGTAATTTTTGTTAATTTTAAGGAATCACGGAATGAAGGTGTCTGGACAGGCAAAATATCACGAGATGGCGTTTATCGAGAGGTCTGCTTGACGTTACAATGTTGAGATTGGTTTTTGGAATCTTTTTGTATTTTTTATTTTAATTCTAATTTTTTTGTTACTTTTACGGTCATCCCGTAAAACCCATATCGAAAATACAAACTGAAATATAGATGCATAGAAAAACCAGAAAAATAAGACCAAAGTGACTGAATAAGATAACAAACAAGCTGAGATATGTGGTGCATAGGAGAAATTCGTGTCTGTATCACTGTCCAGTGGTGGTGTAGTGGTATAGCACGTGGCACGGAATGCCGAGAACCTGGGTTCGATTCCCAGCGCTGGTCTTATTTTTCTGGTTTTTCCATGCATCTATATTTCAGTTTTTATTTTCGATATGTTACAATGTTGCATGTGGTTGACTCATTTCATTATTTAACCAGTCACAAACGTGAAGCAAATGTCAAATTTATCAAATAGACCTCACGATACAAGCCTGGGCCTATAAAACGGATCATATAAAACCCCTTATTCCGATTTCTAATGCCACCTCTAATAGTTAGCGAAAGTCACAGATATAGGCAAGTTTTAAAATATATTTGGTGATTTTAATTAATGGTATAGTCGACTTAGTAAGTGTTTTACCATTTTTAGGGTTCCGGAGCCAAAACGGCAAAAACGGAACGCTTATAGTTTAGCTATGTCTGTCTGTCTGTCCATCCGCGGCTTTGCTCAGGGACTATCAATGCTAGAAAGCTGTTATTTTGCACGGATATACATGTAAACTATGCCGATAAAATGGTACAATAAAAAAATAAAAAAAATTTTTTTTTAGGGAGGTCCCATAGACGTTAAGTGGGGGTGATTTATTCTTATCCAACCCTATAGTGTGGGGTATCGTTGAATAGGGGATTGCTGAGACAATTTTTCGATTCAGAGATTTGTTTGCGAAATATTCGATTTTAAAGTGCAAATTTTCATTAAAATCGCGCGTACCCCCTCTAAAATCTAAACCGGTGGGTAGAAAAATTTGAAAAAAATCAGGATGGTAGTAATTTTATCAAACTTACAAGGAAAACTATAACGGTTAAGTTTGCTTGAGAATTATTACCCAGTAGTTTAAGAGTAAATAGCAGCCTAAGGTATAAAATATACCTAAACTTGGAAGATTCCCTATAAGACCCTTAGAAAAATATTACTTAATTTTTTCGTAATGGCTACGGAACCCTATTTTGGTCGTGTCCGACAAGCGCTTGGCCGGTTTTTTTTACGTCAGCTCCTGCATCAGAATAAAAACGTTTTTTTTTGCTACTTTACACAAAAATGGCTATAACGATTGGAATAAAATTTGGTCTGTAGATAGCTGACATTTGGAATTAGGCATAGGTTATTTTACTTTATTTATCTCGAACATAATTTTTGGAAATCCTAATGGGACTTTGATAAAATCCCGTAATTTCAATACAACTGCTGGTTTTATGTGTGCAAAGCCGCGGGTAATCACTACTTTATTATATCATCATCCCAGCCTATATACGTCCCACTGCTGGGCACAGGCCTCCTCTCAGAACAAGAGGGCTTGGGCCATAGTTCCCACGCGGGCCCAGTGCGGATTGGGAACTTCACACACACAATTGAATTGCTTCGCAGTTTTGTGCAGGTTTCCTCACGATGTTTTCCTTCACCGCAAAGCTCGTGGTAAATTTCAAATGTAATTCCGCACATGAATTTCGAAAAACTCAGAGGTGTGAGCCGGGGTTTGAACCCACGACCTTCTGCTTGAGAGGCGATAGGTTAAACCCCTAGGCCACCACGGTTTTTTACCACTAGGCCACCACGGCTTTTATTATATACTGAACGGTAAAAAATCTGGCCCTCAAATGTATGCAGTAGAGAATTTGTAGTGGGCCGACTGTTGTGCAGCTGAGTATAAATAAACACAAGAATCTCTACATTATAGTGACAACGCGATAAATTTGACCTTTTTCTACTTAACTACTGGCCATAAGTTTCCTTTATTTATAACGTACCCTTTTAGTGAGCACACCTCGTAAACATTGCACAATAAGGTACTCGACAGTTCCAAATATTGTATTGAAAGAGCGGGACACACTTATGCAAAAGACGGTAGGTTAGAATGGGAGAGGACGAAGCACCTGAGTTTATGGGCAGTTAAAGTTGTAATAAAATAGTCTTTCATGAAACTAAAGGGCAAATACTTGAAGTTATTATAACAGGAGCTGGTTACTTACATACCTCTACTTCACTAGAAATACGACACGGAATCACCACATTAATCATGGAAAAATTTTAGTTGTGTCCGTGTTCGCTTTTGTGTAAGTTTGCGGGAACTCATAGATTACAGATAATTATTATTATTAACCTATTCTGTCCCACTGCTGAACAAAAACCTCCCTACTTACTTCCACTGCTTTCTGTCCACTGCACAAAAGGGCCAGTCCTTCAAGAAGTAATCCAGTTCATCCCGCCATCGCCGTCTAGGTCTGACAGGTCGCCTTTTCGAGTTGGTCGGCGTCCACTCGGTGGTTATCTTGGCCCACAACTCGTCCGGCATGCGGCAGTCCTACTTCAGCTTACAGATAGTCAGTGATACTTTTCAGCTTAGTATTACAGATATTCATATTCATATTCATATTCATATTCATATTCATATTCATATTCATATTTATTCAAATTCATGCTCATTACATTATTAGATGGATATTAGACTAAAATGTTCATTAATATTAATGCAATATATAATACGAGTGTGCCTTAGCTTGCGTAACTGTCAACATCGACGACCCTTTATATAACGCATACAACATGTCTAGCAAAAATTGATTTAAAAAATGCAATATTAAGTTAAGCAACTCTCGTCATAAGTACTTCGTGGGTAAATTGTGGAAGTGTGATAGTTTGCCGTGGACGTTTTTTTATTAACGCAGTAAATGGTATATGGCTGATCCAATCCAATGGGCAACATTTCGTAATAAATAACTTAATTTGTCCTTTTTTGCACAGTGATATCATATTTAGCTGTTTTTTTTTTATTTATTGGGGGAAAAAACAGATACAGACACAATTAATAGCAAAAGTACCTACATTAAAGTAATGCGATAAGTATAGCCTACATCCTAAAACAATTCCCACTAAGACTTATTGGAAGATGTGGCAGTGAATGTAACAATAATAACAGTTATTAATGGTAACCTAAAACTAACATTTATAGTATGGACACAACGAACAATCCGAAGCAACATGCAGTCTACACACAGTCTGTTAGAATTAGAAGAAAGAATGGTGTTCAATGTCAAACTTCCCTAAAGTCTTACATGGAAATTTTGATAGTTTGTATACGCCAATAAATAGTGGCGCATGTTTTGGGTGGGTTGGAGTTAGACATAGTGCACTTGGTAACGCACTTTGCCCATATATGTAGACAAATGAAGATGCGGGTTGGATTGCCAGCTGGCGTTACCGAAACACGTTTTTATTTTTAAACAGTAAGTTTGTGAACGTTACCGTTTCTCCTTTAACGACCGTTTATTTACATTATTAATTAATAAAAAAAGCCAATAACTTAATTACCAGAGAGTTTCTATCAAGGAATCTGTCAAAGTAACGTTAATTAAATATATAAATTTCAAATCAACTCACCAGGTTCTGCTTGGTTGGTACGTTTCCAAAACAGGCGCTCAGAACCGCTTAGTACCTATTCAAACTTACAATTAAGTGAAATATAACTTAAGAGTAACGACAGTTTTCAAACAAACTCTTTTGGGACGAACTTCACATAAATTGGTGCTGCGCGACGCATGCTGAAAAGCTCTTTGTGTCGTAGTGTCTCAAAGAGGTTAATTTTGAAAGTGTTTGATCATGAAAGAAGGATAAAGAAACCGTTTAAGCACAAAACAGATAATGATTGGTTATTTTGGAGTCTTTTTGTATTTTTTATTTCAACTCCAAATTTGTTACTTTTACGGGTATCCCGTGAAACCATATCGAAAATACAAACTGAGACATGGATGCACAGAAAAACCAGAAAAAGAGACCAGCGCTGGGAATCGAACCCAGGTCCTCAGCAGTCCGTGCTGCGTGCTATAACCCCTACACCACCGCTGGACAGGAATCTAGACACGAATTTTTCCTATGCATACATATCTCAGGTTGCTTATTTCTACTACGCTACTTATGCAGCAGCACTAGCGACATCTCAGTTTGTATTTTCGACCAAACAGATAGGTACTTCTGTACCTTCTGTCAATCTCATGTATGTACTTACTTCACTTTTCATACCTACACTCGACGGGCGCTCTAAGGTTGTCAACTATGGCTTATGCACCAAAAAACTATCGTGGTGGTGGCACTCTTATCTAGTTGTTTGATTTATTGTTGAGAATGAAACGGGAAGAATGGAAATATAAATTAATAAGAACTAAATTATATTACTATTAATGTTATTGTTTTATTACAAATTTGTCACAGGAAATATCTTGCGACGATTTCGGCATTGGCGAAATGCACGATTGTTATATTTTAAAGTGTATTCAATAAATTCGCATTCTCCATTATTGCACAAAAAAGTTCACAGACGCGTGACTCAAGGGGATGGCACTCGCGCTCGCTCTGGTCCCAACCGGTCCGAGATTTCGTGTCCGTGAGCAGTGTCTATGTGTGCGTTGCTCGAGCGCACTTTGTATGTAGAATTATTCCTGAAGCTACAATACAATACAATACAATACAAATATTCTTTATTGCACACCATAAAGCAGTACAAAAACTTATGATATAAACACTTAACTGTTTTGTGATTTAAGCTATAGTATCGGGCCTTCGACAGAGTAGTCTCAGTTCAAAGTAATAATAAAGCCTTCATCATCATCATATCAGCCGTAGGACGGCCACTGTTGGACTTTGGCCTCTCCCATAGACCTCCAGTGGCTTTGGTCGCTCTACCGTGTATGTACACCATGAAAAGAGCAAAAATTTCGCAAAAACTCGGATTACACGCATTCAGAATCTAATAAAGGTATTACGGAGGGTCTCCCATGTGGTATCGGGTTAGAATTACACCTCTCCATTTCTTCCGTGGATATCGTAAGAGGCGACAATAGTTATTTGTGTCACAAGGGAGCAAAATGGTGTATTTACGGCGAGCGCGTACATTGAATCCAGAATGTAGCGAAGGATTCTACAATAGAATTCTGAGCGCAGCGAGGGATTCTAAAGTAGAATCCTGAGCGTAATGAGGGATTCAAGTGTTAACGCCCAAGATGAAAATTATTTTGCTCCTGAGTGGCTCATACAACTTTTCACACCGAGCATTAAGAAACTTAGAAAAAAAGTTTCTCAATATAATTAAAAAACAAACAGCATAGAAAAGGGCGTGGCTTTACAATTATCAACTTAAAAGTGGCTCCAAAGCAGTAACGTTTGGTGTGCTCTGCCTACCCCATTTGGGAATAGAGGTGTGATGTGTGTGTGTGTGTGTGTGTGTGTGTGTGTGTGTATGTGTGTGTCTGTCTGTCTGTGTGTGTGTGTGTGTGTCCTTCGTGGTTCCTGGGACTCGAGTCATGAAATAATTAAATAGTTCCTTCGGGATAGCAATAAACGAATTCTATGCAGACGGAACAGTGAACAGGCTAGTAAATACATAAATATTTCAAAAGCATCTTTAACCATTAATTCAGAATAGTAGATTGATAACCAAGGGTGGAAAGTGACCCAATTTACGCGAGATATTTCTGGCGCTCGAACGAAGTGAGAGCGTCAATAGTTCGAGAGGAAATGGGTAATTTCACCCGAGTTAGACACTACTTTTCATTTCGACTGCGAGGAAAGTAAAATGCTACAAAAAAATAAGAATAAAAATAAATTGAATTACTACTACTACTATAAAAAATCTACTTGGTCACGACCAAGGAGCTTATATACAAAACTGGAGGTTATATATATTCCATCTCTTTCTTTCACATTTCACGAATGACTTCCATCTGTTTCTTAACCTAACTAAAGAAATTTCTTACTTCAAACGGATGTTCGGCGTTCAACCTCCAGTGTTGTATATAAGCTATGCCGAAACGTGATTAAAAAGTGTCATTGACGTAACTAAATTATCTTCGACTCCGTGACTAATAGAAAATAATAAAAAAAAAACTTTCCACCCTAGAGATGAAAACGCAATTTTCCACCCGGCTATCTACCCATGAAAATTAAACTTTCCGAACAGGAGAGATGAAAAATATTTATCTCCATCCAAAAACACACGAATACACAACATTAGATAACTTTCATAAACTTCCGAGCGCCAAGTTCAAACAACATGGCAAGTTTAAATGAAATTACAGTGGGAACTCGACAAAAGTGGGCGAAGTCGAAATTTTCCCGCTGCCGCCAGTCGTGCCGGAGTGCCACCGGGCGAGTACGCTTGCGAGTTGGCACTGTCAAGTTACTAGAACAGTAGTTCACTGTTGGAACGCATAATATCAAATAATATAATAATATAGGTAAGCATAGTTCCTTTTAGTTGAAAGAAAGAAAGAAAATACATTTATTCACAACACAAGACACAACAATAGTATTAAGTACAAATAGACAACACGTAGGAAAGTGTGTCATTGCGGTTGTGAATCGGACACTGGCTCAGCTAGTAGTAGTAGTAGTAGTTGAAATATTGAAAACTCTAATAATCATTCCACTAATATAAGAAATGCGAAAGTTTGTAAGTCTGTTTGCTTGTTTGTTTTTTGTCTCATCACGTCAAAGGCTCTGAACGATTCAGATGAAATCCGGTATAAAGATAGTTTGAGTCCCGGGAAAGGACATAGGATAGTTTTTATGTATTTTGCATGTGATTAAATAGGTTTTTTTATCCAGAAAAATTGCATAGTTCTTACGGGAGGCTAGATAAGCATAAATCGTTACGCATAAAATTCAAAGGTATAAAAAAGCAAAATCATTACAAAGACTATCATCAAACTACCTACATCCATACTAATATTATAAATGCGAAAGTGTGTGTGTTTGTATGTTTGTTTGTACGAGTATCGTTGTTCGGAGCGACGGATCGACGTGATTTTTGGCATAGAGATAGTTTACGGGCCAGAGAATCACTAATTTTTCACAAGGTTTTCTCTTTATAAACATTTTTTTTTTATTTACAACTTCTTTCCTCCATTCTTAAACAAGCCAGTAGCTGTCTATCACCATGCCAGTACTGGCTCATTGTAACATGTTTGTAAAACTGCGCACACACGCCCCGGGGTGATACGCTGAGTACTTGAAACTGGGGCTACGAAACCGAACCGAAAATATGTGAGACAATGAAACATTGTCATAGATTTTTATTTCTACTAGCCGTTACCGCTTTGCACGCGTGTACAGTCACCAACAACAATCTGATACATCAAAACGTGCATAAATATCTAAGACAACTCTATTTCTAGAGCCGGTGTGACGTTTCAGATATTTTTACACGCTTCGCTCTGGCAGATATATTAACACAGGTGACTCTACATCAGACCTAGTGGTTGGATTGAAATTTCGATTGGATTGAAATGGGAATCCCCAAAAACTTCGATAGTTGGTATCCACTACTGGGATTTTTTTTAAGTTACCACGTTTTTGGAGGAGTCCCGACTGCTGAAATTTAAGTAAAAATACAATACAATGACTCTTTATTGTAACCGCAAATAGTAAGCGATACAGGAAACATGTAGGTACTTAGAGAGAAAAAAGTTTTCGGTGAAAAATTCTTTCTTTTTTAATAAAAGCTTTTCAGCCGACTGTACTTTTTGTTTACTTTACTTGCATTGCCACCCAAACTACATTTGCATACCAAATTTCAAGTCGATGCCATTAACCGTTGAAGAGTTCAGATTATTGTATTGTCACGCCACTTACATAAATTGTCACGATGCACATGGGCGATCGCTGACATCTTAGTTAGCTCAGTGTAAGCTAGATGGCGCTTACTTCAATAAGGGATCTCTGAGCAGAATGACGGACGAACTCTAGAGGTCGCCACCGTAGTTTTCCCTTGACTCATTTATTTACGTAATAATATGTATTTAATATTTATTTATTATTTACTTAATTATTTTATAAAAGTAGGCATTTTATTACACTCATTTACTACACGAGTTTGTACGACTAAATATATCTATAACCAACTCACCCTTGACCGTTTTTGTCGGCCAAGGGGGGTGTCGTCGATCAGCTGTGACCGGGGGAATTCTAACTGTAATATTCTCGCCCTTAAAAGCTGAAGCACAGCTGTAAAACACACATTCAACAGCTCATACTACACTAAACAGCTCCCTCGAAAGCTCCATACGCCCAGACTTGGTAAGTTCTCCGATATTTAACTCTTGTGTTTTTCTGTGTATTTTATTAGAATTATTTTCTTTATAATTTAACTTTGTGTAATTGAACTGAAGGCTTCCCCTGGCCAGGGAATCTTTTATTTCAAACATTTCTTATACTTAATATTTTAACACTTGTTAATTTCTCTCATCCGTTGTTATAAACTCAGAACCTATGTTAATGCTTATTACTTTTATGCAACGGATGCTTACCGGTGTTAAAATAAATTCAAACTCAGCTAAGTGACGTTTAATTTCAAATGTAATCCTCTAACGGCTATTTAGTGAACTGTTGTATTTCAAATTTTAACGGTCACTTAGGCTATTTATTTTTACCTTTTGTTTTTTTAAATAATTATATAAAACTAGAATCACTTTCCTTTGCCTGCCTGTAACTCCGTATGATTGTCCTTGCCACTCACTGCAATTCAGCTCACCCTAAGAGTTGGTGCATCGCTGCAGAGGAGTGACTGGCAAACAATCTAGCACTGGACCACAACTGACACCACCTAATTTACAGGGCACCTCCGTACGGCTTCAACTTCCAAACCTTCGTACGGCTTACACCTTTGTACGGCTTACAAACCTTTGTACGGCTTACAAACCTTCGTACGGCTTACAAGCTCCGTACGACTACAGCTTTCTCCGCTCTGCACGGCTACAACTTTCAAAGCTTCGTTCGGCTACAGCTCTCACGGCTCAGGCGGCTCTTTACGCCCTAACCTGACACTAAGCCCTGACGGCCTTAACTTCCGGAGTACTGCACATCCTTCCTGGCTCGTCCAAGACCCTGATCGTTCCGGCGTGGAACACTTGTCCAGGCTGCTCGTCCTGCCGCCCTAAGGCCCCTTTTGACCTCGGCACCGACGACCACTCAGCTGGACCAGGCCCCCTGCTGTGGCCAGCCCTCTTCGCTCCGGGTTCTTCTCTCCGACTCCAGGGAAGTGTAGGCCAGATAGACCGAATAATCAGAACCGATCTCAATAAAATCGCTTGAACTTACTACCTGAGATTCTCGTAATACTTTTACTTTTAATTTTGTCAAACTAGGCCTGTTATTTTTTTGTGTTCAATTTTTAATTAAAAAAATGTTAAAACGTCTTATTGTTTTACTCAAAGAATAACTTACTAGGCCTCCTTTAAGGTCAAACCTCCCCTCAAGAGGTCTGCCCTTGACAGTGGCGCCCGTGGGTTTTTTTTTGAGAGGTTCTGATTGTTACGTTTTTCTTGCCTAGAATTGCAGTGATTGTGCAAAAATTTATTGTGTATCTTGTGTGTTCTGTGTATCTCGCAGTAAGTACCCTGTTTTTCTCGCCCCTGTATGGTGGTCGGGGCTTAGAATAACGCCATTCCCCGTCTAGGAATTCGTAAGAGGCGAATAATAGGCATAACCAGTGTTTCAGTTACCGAGATCCCTTAAGTGGTTCATTTAATAGTTTTTTTTTTTCTTTTAATAACTCTAATTTTTAAAACTGCTTTACCGTTATCTTTAAATTCAAATACTCTGCCGACCTTTGACCACTTTCTCGTCAACGGCCTATTTGAATTTCAACTGTCACTTGCCACAGTTGAAACGGACGGCGTTTTAAAATTCAAATCTCAACGACAATTTCAATCTATACCCTAAAGTTAACTAAATATTGTTGCATTAACTAAATTCAAATACGTTAACGGTTCAATTCAAATTCTACCTACTAATTTTCATCAAGTTAAATTTAAACCGTAACTGACGCCAATTATACTTTCACTAATATTGTTCACCGCTGCTTCAAGTGAAACAGTTATTTTAAATTTAGTGACTGCCAACCACTAAATTTGAAATTCTAACGATTCAAATATTTATTTAATAACGTATTTGAAATACCTACAATTTTATAGAAAAGCAACGATATTTCTATATTTTTAAAATATCTGAACCACTATTTAGATCTTTCATCAAAATCAGTTTATCATTATCTCGGTAAACACACTGACATTTATTTTTGTTCCCAAATTTTACTATTAATTTAACTTCAACGCGGTCTCTTAATTAAATTTTACATTCGATCATTACTGGGAGATACACAACACTTATTATTTCTTGTGTCCTACTACTTAATTTTCTTAGCACTGTAACATACGGAGAGTTAAATTTAGGTACTGTGTGTCACAAACCACCATCACAACTCACAATATTCATATCATACTACTCGAGTGCTTGCTAAAAATCAACTGGTCGCAGAGTTAATAAAACCAGTTATCTCTTATTTCTTATATATTATGCGTGTGCTCTCTATTTTCGACCGTCTGTTCCCTGCTTAGAGATCATTATACTTCGATCGCGAACAGACAGGTTAACGCTTTTTATAAAATAGATTAGGGTATTCTTATATTTAACTGCGGTATTTCGTAACTATGCTCTGCCATGGAATTACTTACCGCTCCCTCAAGCGCAGGTAGTAACCGCGCAAGCTAAATAAATGATAAACAACCTAATTACTTGCCTAGCAAGGTTGTTTACCTACATTTAAATGCACCTAGAACAGCAGCCACACGCATCGCTTTCCACTCAGCCATGTTTAACTCCGGCTCATGCGCAAGCATGTTATTTTTTAAAACCTCTTATCTCACTTCTTATTACGTACCTAGACCCCAATTCTATTTATTTATACTTATGTAGATTAACTTATTAGCGCTGCGCATCCGCGCGCAGACAAATCTTAGTCACATCTCTTTTTATTATTAACTTCTTTAATTTGATAACTCGCGTGCTTAACACTTCAAATGTCTATACTTACTTCGTTAGGCCCTCTAGCGGTCAATCTATAATCGCAATAGAATTAATTAATCTGTCCTAAGCCCTTACCCGAGAACTTGCAACTCGTTAAAAAGTATTTTAATATTTTGGATTACGGAATCGTGCGGTTGGTAACACGTTAAATATGCCCTTAACCTCTGTAATTCAAAGCTCTAATGATTGGGACGGATGGTAATTCCAATCACAGATTAATTAATTGTTTATATGCTTCACACTTGCTTCCTTTTCAATGTACTAATTACATAATGCATCTGGACGGGCGATCAGCTGTCGCGCGCCGTCACATCAGTCTCCATTTAGCACCGTCGAATGCGCACGCGTCCTTAATTAATTTTTCTCTTATCACACTCCCTTATCACTTAGACGCACGGTTCTATTTATAGAATCAAGTCATTTTAGCGCGCCGCCTCCGCGCGGACGTAAAATAGCTGCACTTTTTGCACTATTATTTCTTTAAATCTTATAGCGCGTACCTACATATTACTTGGTACACGCTAAACTAGTATAATCATTTGTCGCGGTCCGCCACTCATTATTATAATATTAATTGATCTGTCCTTAAGCCTTTACCCGAGAACTTGCAACTCGTTAAAAAGTATTTTAAAATTTGAATTACGGAACCCGTGCGGTTGGTAACACGTAAAATATGCCCTTAGCCTCTGTAATTCAAAACTCTAATGATTGGAACGGATGGTAATTTCAATCACAGATTTAATTAATTGTCTATATATTTTTATGAATGCATACAACGTCCACCTTCCATTAACACATTTTATTCCTTTGACATAAGGGTCAACAAGCCTCTGTTGTTGTTTGACCCGCCATGAGAGTAGAAGTATGATCATAGTATGAGAGACGACGTATGTAAGCGTTATGTCATAGTGTATTTTTTTTTATCGAAATTTGCTATGAGGCTCAAATTTCTTTTGGAGGGACGGGCGTACTGTCACGATGCACATGGGCGATCGCTGACATCTTAGTTAGCTCAGTGTAAGCTAGATGGCGCTTACTTCAATAAGGGATCTCTGAGCAGAATGACGGACGAACTCTAGAGGTCGCCACCGTAGTTTTCCCTGACTCATTTATTTACGTAATAATATGTATTTAATATTTATTTATTATTTACTTATTTATTTTATAAAAGTAGGCATTTTATTACACTCATTTACTACACGAGTTTGTACGACTAAATATATCTATAACCAACTCACCCTTGACCGTTTTTGTCGGCCAAGGGGGGTGTCGTCGATCAGCTGTGACCGGGGGAATTCTAACTGTAATATTCTCGCCCTTAAAAGCTGAAGCACAGCTGTAAGACACACATTCAACAGCTCATACTACACTAAACAGCTCTCTCGAAAGCTCCATACGCCCAGACTTGGTAAGTTCTCCGATATTTAACTCTTGTGTTTTTCTGTGTATTTTATTAGAATTATTTTCTTTATAATTTAACTTTGTGTAATTGAACTGAAGGCTTCCCCTGGCCAGGGAATCTTTTATTTCAAACATTTCTTATACTTAATATTTTAACACTTGTTAATTTCTCTCATCCGTTGTTATAAACTCAGAACCTATGTTAATGCTTATTACTTTTATGCAACGGATGCTTACCGGTGTTAAAATAAATTCAAACTCAGCTAAGTGACGTTTAAATTCAAATGTAATCCTCTAACGGTTATTTAGTGAACTGTTGTATTTCAAATTTTAACGGTCACTTAGGCTATTTATTTTTACCTTTTGTTTTTTTAAATAATTATATAAAACTAGAATCACTTTCCTTTGCCTGCCTGTAACTCCGTATGATTGTCCTTGCCACTCACTGCAATTCAGCTCGCCCTAAGAGTTGGTGCATCGCTGCAGAGGAGTGACTGGCAAACAATCCAGCACTGGACACAACTGACACCACCTAATTTACAGGGCACCTCCGTACGGCTTCAACTTCCAAACCTTCGTACGGCTTACACCTTGTACGGCTTACAAACCTTTGTTCGGCTTACAAACCTTCGTACGGCTTACAAGCTCCGTACGGCTACAGCTTTCTCCGCTCTGCACGGCTACAACTTTCAAAGCTCCGTTCGGCTACAGCTCTCACGGCTCAGGCGGCTCCTTTACGCCCTAACCTGACACTAAGCCCTGACGGCCTTAACTTTCGGAGTACTGCACATCCTTCCTGGCTCGTCCAAGACCCTGATCGTTCCGGCGTGGAACACTTGTCCAGGCTGCTCGTCCTGCCGCCCTAAGGCCCTTTTGACCTCGGCACCGACGACCACTCAGCTGGACCAGGCCCCCTGCTGTGGCCAGCCCTCTTCGCTCCGGGTTCTTCTCTCCGACTCCAGGGAAGTGTAGGCCAGATAGACCGAATAATCAGAACCGATCTCAATAAAATCGCTTGAACTTAAAACCTGAGATTCCGTAATACTTTTACTTTTAATTTTGTCAACTAGGCCTGTTATTTTTGTGTTTAATTTTTTAATTAAAAAAATGTTAAAACGTCTTATTGTTTTACTCAAAGAGTAACCTACTAGGCCTCCTTTAAGGTCAAACCTCCCCTCAAGAGGTCTGCCCTGACAAAATATACCAAATTTTTTAGTCAATCCAAGTACTGGAAATTGGTCGAATTTAACTTGCAAGATTTGATTACAGACATACAGACTGACAGACAGACAAAGGGACAGGTGAAACTAAAATAAAAGCTGTAAAAATTACAAATTAAGCAAAAAGCCATTTATTTATTAAGTAATAACAATAAAATAACAAATTATTAACAGATTAATACAACATAACATAACACAGTACAAATTAAAGCAAATCAAGTAATAGAGTAGTTACTTATCAGAGTTCTAGATTGCTAGAGACTTGATTTTCCATTTTAATTTATATATTTATATTTACGCGGGAATGCTGCCTGCATGTTGGGCACCATGCCAAGAGGCCCACTCTCTTTTTTTTATTAAAGTTTTAGTTTTAGTTATTTTTATTTGATACTAGTTTTTGTATTTTCTTAATATTCTTATTAAAGTTTTCCTTGACATTAAAACTAAATTATTCATTTATATATAAGTTTATTTTTAAACGGTCGAGTGTTATGATTCTTTAAATTATTTTATGATTAGTCGTTTACTTTTGAGCCAACTAGCGTGAGAATTAATTCCGGGTGTCTCATTTTAAAAAGTATCGCGGTCTAACATTAAGGCCGTCTTGCAGGAAAAAATAAACCTAGATTAAATTTTAGTAGTTAATCCAGGCTTGCTTGACAGTTCCATACAATTAGACACTACTAAACTGAGCTTAACGCTAACTCGAGATTTATGTGTTTACTGCAAGTGGGTCTTAATAGTTGCTATTGCTTAATATTTTCTGGTTTTGTTGTGCATCTATATTTCAGTTTGTATTTTCAATTTAGGTTTTACGGGATGACTGTAAAAGTAAAAATTTGGAATTGAAATAAAAAATACAAAAAGATTCCAAAAAACCAATCTTAATAATTGCGTCTACATTCTTATTCGTTCGAGAAGGTTCGACTATATTTCTAGAACACGAATACTATCGCTGCAAGCCACATTTCCATATTACAGCTCCGACCCGCGATTTCAATTTTGAATGTCGGCAACATATTTGCAATTTCATTCAGTTATGCAATAACGCACCAAGTGTGTTCGCGACCGAATGTGCGGTTACTTCTACCCGAGGGCGTATACCCTTTACTTGCCCGGATTTCATTTGCCCGAATTTCACTTGCCAACCAACGTTTGCCATAAAATATATAGAACCCCCGACGCAAAAAGAGGGGTGCTATGTGTATCTGTCTGTCTATCTGTGGCACCGTAGCTCTTGAATGGGTTAACCGATTTGAATTATTTGAAAGCAGGGTTTTGAGCGATGGTTCTTAGACATGTTCCATCAAAATCGGTTTAGCCTTTTTTGAGATATTGAACTTTGAAGTGACAAAGTCGGGGGTTATCCAACTTTATGTTGGTTAAGTTATTTATAAGAGCGAATAAATGTATTCTTTCCTTCTTTTTTTTCTTTCTTAATTATCACTCGCACATAAGTAACTAATAACGAAGTATACAATCAAAAGCTTGGCACCTTTTATTTATTACGTACTCACTTACAGGTTTCACAGCGTGTCTCTCGACGCGAACAATACCACTAATTAAATATAAAGACCGTCTCATTTAATAACGTTAATTTTCTACTTCATTAATATTAAACATTAGCTTATCCAAGGCGCTAGTGATGTGCTGGAGACAGTTTCATCGAATCCAAAAACTGATTTAAGAGTTTTAAGCTTGATGCAGTGAAGTCGAAGCTAGGATGAGGCTGATTCAAAAGCATGCCACAGTCCGCACTTAGCGTAGCTACTCTGTGCATTCATGGATCCGTTATAACATATTTTTGAAATCTAAAAAGCTGATGTTTGTGATGGCCACTGTGACGCTAATACTAGCAGTCTATCCTCAATGTAGGCTGCAACAATGATTTTTAACCCCCGACACAAAAAGAGGGGCGTTATAAATTTGACCGCTATGTGTGTCTGTCTGTGGCACTGTAGCTCTTAAACAGGTGGACCGATTTGAATGCGGTTTTTTTTATTTTAAAGCAGGTTTTCTTAATGGTTCTTGGACATGTTTTATCAAAATCGGTTAGGCCGTTTTTGAGATATTGAACTTGAAGTGACAGGGTTGGGGTTTTCCAACTTTTTGTGAGTTAGGTTATATAAGTAAAGATACATCACATTGTTTTAAAAATACCTAACCGAATAACATGCTCCCAACGCAGCAGGTAATATGCACACACACGCACGTACTTTATAATAATAATTATCCTCTTTGCTCTCGTTATGAAAGTCATATGCTTGTCCTTGCATATGCTGTCCTTGTCCGTTAATGCGCTTCTTTATAGAACCGTGTTATAAAACCGTGCTAATTACATATTATCTATATGTCGGCGGCCGATCGTAAAATCTGCCAGATCACGAAATTCCTAGGCATATCATGAAATGGCGCCATTTCATGATATGCCTAAAAGTTGGCCAGGCATAATATCACGATATGCCTGAGAAACAATAAGGCAGATCGATTAGAGCAACGCATTCATCGATATTCCTAGCTCTATATACGGGCACATCGTGATATGCCGAAAAAAAGAAAAATTTAGGTATGACCACAATGTACGAGCCGGGCGAGCGAAGTGAGTGTGCCGCGGCAGCGGCCGGCGAAGTGCCAGAACCGATATGGCGGCGTATAATACCTAATCTCCACCTCGCGTCAAAATTTCGATTAATCCAAGTCGGATTCCAAATATCGTAACATCCCTATTCCGAACATAGCACGCGTGGGCCAGCATTTGGCGATAATTCTCACTTGAGAATAAACTACATACAACATAACGACGTATCTCCACATACGCCACTATGATTCTCATCTAACGCGTACAAGAATAGAGTCGAATCTGACGATGTGGTAGGGACGTAGATACGGCTTTTTGAAGGTCCCTTGTCCCTTCTTGTCCCTTCGCATATTTCTTTCTGAAGGGCTTGGAGGGTCCTAATCGGGCCTGTTGGTGACGCGGCGTACATCAATGGACGGACAAACAGCCGTTTATCGATGACAATGTGCATTGGTACAAAATACATGTACAGTAGCGTAAATGGCTGGATTGTGCTGAGTCATAACTATAATAGCTTTGGTAGCTACGTAGCTCTTATATTTGCATACTTTTTTGTTATTTAAGAGTAAGATCGCAGATGATTGAATAGAGGTTGTCAAGATGTCTGATCTTAATTCATTGCACCTTAATCTTATACACAAACATTCTTTAGGGCCTTAGAGGTATATCTTCAAGCCTTGTAGGCCTTGTGCATCCCCCCTCCCCACTCCAAACTACTCCGGAACGGTAAGGGTTAGATATCACTTAAAATATTATCACATTAAACACATCAGTTGCTGTTTCACCACTTTGTGCTAAGTTTCTGATATGTTATGTGACAGATATCTATGGTGCTGTCTCTTTTTATTCAAACAAATTGAACAGAGATACTCGTAGCAGCATCACAAATATCTGTCACATAAAATATCGGAAAATGGGCATTTTTATTAAAACATGTACCTAGCAAACGGCGTAAAGTTAAAAGTTGTCAAGCTTTGTGACGATTTTCCCCTACAGTTAATTAAACGTCACAAAACTGACAATATTTAACTTTTCTTTAACTATGCCGTTGCTAGGTACACGTTTAAGTGAAAATGCCCAAATATCAGAGAGTGGGGAAACGTGCCCCGAAAAGGATTTATTTCTGGTTAATGTGAACCGGGTTTTACCGCCGATCGCAGACAATTAATTATGGAAATCGCGGAGGCTCCATTTATCAATTTAAATAAAAGATCGATCCAAACAACATAATAGGGTAATAGAAACCCGGGAATTATAAACAGAGCTGATATCGCTTAATATTGTTCAGTTCTCTTTTGTTAGCTATCCATTGTCAAATTACTAAGTGTGAAACGAATAATTTTACCTCAAATTAAACCAAAAGGGTTCGAATGCAATAGTACATTGTGTCTTAAGGGCGGTAAATAAGGAATTACGAACGAGAGTCTCTTAGAAGCCCGAAGTCGAAGACTGAGGGCTTTAATGAGTCGATGTTCGTAATTCTAGTACCGCCGTGCGACATACAATGTTTTTAATCACATTTGCAAGTAAAATTTTATATTTGTAAAGAAAAAATATAATTGTTCCAAATATTGGCGATTCCTTAGGCTGTGCTCTTGGCAGCGTCGCCCTCAACCTCCCTCGGCATGCGCCGCAACGTGCGTGTGCATGTGGTGGTCCATGTGTCCTGCAGCAGCAGCACCATCAGTACGGCACGGACTCATTTACCGACTTGGGCTTCATGACAAGACAATGTGTACGCGCAATGACTCATTTACCGACCACTGGTTTCATGACAAGCACATTAAGGTCGAGGGTTTTATATGGGGGGTTGCAACTAAGGTAGCCTGCATGTTACGACACTGTTTACGAGCAAGTGTGATGAAAAAATATTATGCAGCCATAGCGTCCATTTATGGTTTTGACCGTACCATCCATCAGCCAAAATATATCACTGTAAAACTAAGG
>NC_133496.1:14276580-14278589 GCF_025370935.1 Choristoneura fumiferana | reverse complement strand
ATGAGCTTGTCGCCGGTAGGTGCGGGCTGGCTTACTTGTTTGACAGCCTCGGTTATCGCAACAGCCAACGAGGCGATGTTAACCCGCTCAGGTTCATAATCATGGTGGGCGCACTGACCTCGATGCTCGTCAACCCATTCTTGCACCCTGGACTCCGCGGAAGCACGCGATGACTTGCCGTCCTCGTCGAGGAGCGCTAGTTGTTCCGATAATCGTGCCTCGATCAACTCGCGCTCTGTGTCCAATCGTTGTTGCTCTAATTTTGTCTCAATAGCCAACCTTTCTTTTTCCAGCTCCGCCTTTTCCCGGGCCGCGCGCGCCTCCAGGAGTCGTTTCTGAGAGGCAGTGCTCCGCACCGTGCCCGCGACGGATGAATGTGCTGATCGCATAGATGGCTCTTTAGTGACAGCCGCATTCGATTTTCGTAACTCGGTTTTATTTTTGTTCGTTCCGACTCCGGCAATTCGTCCGCTACGGAGTCGAATTTGTTCTTCATCCATGTCCAAATTGATCCGGTTCGTAATGGGCCACTTTGTATCTAAATCAATCTAATAAAGCAAAATCCTTCGATAGTCTTCTGTAGTTTTTTATTGTCAAGTTCGAGTGTCACATATAAACAAAAATCATAAGTCAAAAAATGGTAAAGGCTTGTATCAAAAAGGTTCTGCAACATAAATACTTAATTAATTTGAAAAAAAATCATAAATTGGAAATATAAAAAAAAAACATACATAATGCCACAACATTACTTTTATTACTTCTATGAATATCAAATTCGGTACGAGATGAATGAAAACCTATGAAAACCTAAATTTTTAGCAGATATTTTTTTAAGGTTTTTTTTTAGTGAACGGGTTAACAAAAAGTTTGATAACTATGTCCGATTTTTAAATATTTTAATATGAACTTCATGGCGTTACTCATGGTTCAAAAAATAGAAGGTACACGGTATTATAGATCTTACAATAAATGTCACATGAAGATCCGAGAAATAAAAAATAGACATCTACCGTGAATATACAGCAAACTGGCTTTGCTATCTTGCAAATTCCGATTGAGAGCGCTTTAAGAGCGTTTATACCTGCTGAGCTGGCAACGTTGCATTTTTGTTAGTTTTTCTCGATTATTCCATAATGCTAGACTTTTATATTCTTTAAAAATCGGCCAAGAGCGTGTCGGACACGCCCAAAATAGGGTTCCGTAGCCATTACGAAAAAATTAAGTAATATTTTTCTAAGGATTTCGTATTTTATACGGAATCTTCCAAGTTTAGGTATATTTTATACCTTAGGTTGCTATTTACTTTTAAACTACTATTAATCTGAATTTTTACAAATTTTTCCACCCACCGGTTTAGATTTTAGAGGTGGGGGGACGCTCGATTTTCATGAAAATTCGCTCTTTAAAGTTGAATATTTCGCAGACATATCACTGAATCAAAAAATCGTCTTAGCAAACTCTAATGGTTTTAAAAGACCTATCCAACGATACCCCACACTATAGGGTTGGATGAGAAAAAAAAACACCCCCACTTTACGTCTATGGGAGGTAAGTACCATAAAAAAAATATTTTTTAGATTTTTTTATTGTACCATTTCGTCGGCATAGTTTACATATAATATCCGTGCAAAATTACAGCTTTCTAGCATTGATAGTATCGGAGCAATGCCGCGGGCGGACGGACGGACGGACGGACGGACGGACAGACAGACAGAGATGGCGAAACTATAAGGGTTCCGTTTTTGCCATTTTGGCTCCAGAACCCTAAAAACGAACAAATGTCGTGTTTATTTAGGTATTAATTTAACTCACATATGTTAGACCGTATTATAAAGTTAACATTTATTCTAGTTGTTGATATTATTATATCACGACACTAACGCTTCCTGGAAACAGTCGAGATACTAAAGTTGCGTGTATGCAGCGTTATTCTGTAAATAAACTTTTAAACTTATTTTTAAATAATCATTTGTTAATATTTTCCACTTCTTATCTCATTATCATCTTAT